>NW_028128046.1:0-46917 GCF_965231255.1 Vanellus vanellus
GGTTCCAGGAGGCAGTGAGGACCCAGCATCACTTTTCCCCGCTGGCACCTTTGCTGTGGCAGCAAAAGCTGGACGTTTGTCTTTTTTGCTCCAAACAGCGCCGAAAGTGAAAAAAGGTGCTTTTGAGGATAGAGTGCGCAGGAAAGCAGAGAGGGCCAAATTGTCTGGGGCATTTGAAGGGGTTCCAGAGGCAGTGAGAAGCAGCATCACTTTTCCCCGCTGGCACTTTTGCTGTGGCAGCAAAAGCTGGACGTTTGTCTTTTTTGCTCCAAACAGCGCCGAAAGTGAAAAAAGGTGCTTTTGAGGATAGCGTGCGCAGGAAAGCAGAGAGGGCCAAATTGTGTGGGGCATTTGAAGGGGTTCCAGGAGGCAGTGAGGACCAGCATCACTTTTCCCCGCTGGCACCTTTGCTGTGGCAGCAAAAGCTGGACGTTTGTCTTTTTTGCTCCAAAGAGCGCCGAAAGTGAAAAAAGGTGCTTTTGAGGATAGCGTGCGCAGGAAAGCAGAGAGGGCCAAATTGTGTGGGGCATTTGAAGGGGTTCCAGGAGGCAGTGAGGACCAGCATCACTTTTCCCCGCTGGCACCTTTGCTGTGGCAGCAAAAGCTGGACGTTTGTCTTTTTTGCTCCAACCAGCGCCGAAAGTGAAAAAAGGTGCTTTTGAGGATAGAGTGCGCAGGAAAGCAGAGAGGGCCAAATTGTCTGGGGCATTTGAAGGGGTTCCAGAGGCAGTGAGAAGCAGCATCACTTTTCCCCGCTGGCACCTTTGCTGTGGCAGCAAAAGCTGGACGTTTGTCTTTTTTGCTCCAAACAGCGCCGAAAGTGAAAAAAGGTGCTTTTGAGGATAGCGTGCGCAGGAAAGCAGAGAGGGCCAAATTGTGTGGGGCATTTGAATGGGTTCCAGGAGGCATTGAGGACCAGCATCACTTTTCCCCGCTGGCACCTTTGCTGTGGCAGCAAAAGCTGGACGTTTGTCTTTTTTGCTCCAAACAGCGCCGAAAGTGAAAAAAGGTGCTTTTGAGGATAGAGTGCGCAGGAAAGCAGAGAGGGCCAAATTGTCTGGGGCATTTGAAGGGGTTCCAGGAGGCAGTGAGAAGCAGCATCACTTTTCCCCGCTGGCACCTTTGCTGTGGCAGCAAAAGCTGGACGTTTGTCTTTTTTGCTCCAAACAGCGCCGAAAGTGAAAAAAGGTGCTTTTGAGGATAGCGTGCGCAGGAAAGCAGAGAGGGCCAAATTGTGTGGGGCATTTGAAGGGGTTCCAGGAGGCAGTGAGAAGCAGCATCACTTTTCCCCGCTGGCACCTTTGCTGTGGCAGCAAAAGCTGGACGTTTGTCTTTTTTGCTCCAAACAGCGCCGAAAGTGAAAAAAGGTGCATTTGAGGATAGCGTGCGCAGGAAAGCAGAGAGGGCCAAATTGTCTGGGGCATTTGAAGGGGTTCCAGGAGGCAGTGAGGACCAGCATCACTTTTCCCCGCTGGCACCTTTGCTGTGGCAGCAAAAGCTGGACGTTTGTCTTTTTTGCTCCAAACAGCGCCGAAAGTGAAAAAAGGTGCTTTTGAGGATAGAGTGCGCAGGAAAGCAGAGAGGGCCAAATTGTCTGGGGCATTTGAAGGGGTTCCAGGAGGCAGTGAGAAGCAGCATCACTTTTCCCCGCTGGCACCTTTGCTGTGGCAGCAAAAGCTGGACGTTTGTCTTTTTTGCTCCAAACAGCGCCGAAAGTGAAAAAAGGTGCATTTGAGGATAGCGTGCGCAGGAAAGCAGAGAGGGCCAAATTGTCTGGGGCATTTGAAGGGGTTCCAGGAGGCAGTGAGAAGCAGCATCACTTTTCCCCGCTGGCACCTTTGCTGTGGCAGCAAAAGCTGGACGTTTGTCTTTTTTGCTCCAAACAGCGCCGAAAGTGAAAAAAGGTGCATTTGAGGATAGCGTGCGCAGGAAAGCAGAGAGGGCCAAATTGTCTGGGGCATTTGAAGGGGTTCCAGGATGCAGTGAGGACCAGCATCACTTTTCCCCGCTGGCACCTTTGCTGTGGCAGCAAAAGCTGGACGTTTGTCTTTTTTGCTCCAAACAGCGCTGAAAGTGAAAAAAGGTGCTTTTGAGGATAGAGTGAGCAGGAAAGCAGAGAGGGCCAAATTGTGTGGGGCATTTGAAGGGGTTCCAGGAGGCAGTGAGGACCAGCATCACTTTTCCCCACTGACACCTTTGCAGTGGCAGCAAAAGCTGGACGTTTGTCTTTTTTGCTCCAAACAGCGCCGAAAGTGAAAAAAGGTGCTTTTGAGGATAGCGTGCGCAGGAAAGCAGAGAGGGCCAAATTGTCTGGGGCATTTGAAGGGGTTCCAGGAGGCAGTGAGAAGCAGCATCACTTTTCCCCGCTGGCACCTTTGCTGTGGCAGCAAAAGCTGGACGTTTGTCTTTTTTGCTCCAAACAGCGCCGAAAGTGAAAAAAAGTGCTTTTGAGGATAGAGTGCGCAGGAAAGCAGAGAGGGCCAAATTGTCTGGGGCATTTGAAGGGGTTCCAGGAGGCAGTGAGAAGCAGCATCACTTTTCCCCGCTGGCACCTTTGCTGTGGCAGCAAAAGCTGGACGTTTGTCTTTTTTGCTCCAAACAGCGCCGAAAGTGAAAAAAGGTGCTTTTGAGGATAGCGTGCGCAGGAAAGCAGAGAGGGCCAAATTGTCTGGGGCATTTGAAGGGGTTCCAGGAGGCAGTGAGGACCAGCATCACTTTTCCCCGCTGGCACCTTTGCTGTGGCAGCAAAAGCTGGACGTTTGTCTTTTTTGCTCCAAACAGCGCCGAAAGTGAAAAAAGGTGCTTTTGAGGATAGCGTGCGCAGGAAAGCAGAGAGGGCCAAATTGTGTGGGGCATTTGAAGGGGTTCCAGGAGGCAGTGAGAAGCAGCATCACTTTTCCCCGCTGGCACCTTTGCTGTGGCAGCAAAAGCTGGACGTTTGTCTTTTTTGCTCCAAACAGCGCCGAAAGTGAAAAAAGGTGCTTTTGAGGATAGAGTGCGCAGGAAAGCAGAGAGGGCCAAATTGTCTGGGGCATTTGAAGGGGTTCCAGCATGCAGTGAGGACCAGCATCACTTTTCCCCGCTGGCACCTTTGCTGTGGCAGCAAAAGCTGGACGTTTGTCTTTTTTGCTCCAAACAGCGCCGAAAGTGAAAAAAGGTGCTTTTGAGGATAGACTTTTCAGGAAAGCATAGAGGGCCAAATTGTCTGGGGCATTTGAAGGGGTTCCAGGAGGCAGTGAGAAGCAGCATCATTTTTCCCCACTGGCACCTTTGCTGTGGCAGCAAAAGCTGGACGTTTGTCTTTTTTGCTCCAAACAGCGCCGAAAGTGAAAAAAGGTGCTTTTGAGGATAGCGTGCGCAGGAAAGCAGAGAGGGCCAAATTGTCTGGGGCATTTGAAGGGGTTCCAGGAGGCAGTGAGGACCAGCATCACTTTTCCCCGCTGGCACCTTTGCTGTGGCAGCAAAAGCTGGACGTTTGTCTTTTTTGCTCCAAACAGCGCCGAAAGTGAAAAAAGGTGCTTTTGAGGATAGAGTGCGCAGGAAAGCAGAGAGGGCCAAATTGTCTGGTGCATTTGAAGGGGTTCCAGGAGGCAGTGAGGACCAGCATCACTTTTCCCCGCTGGCACCTTTGCTGTGGCAGCAAAAGCTGGACGTTTGTCTTTTTTGCTCCAAACAGCGCCGAAAGTGAAAAAAGGTGCATTTGAGGATAGCGTGCGCAGGAAAGCAGAGAGGGCCAAATTGTCTGGGGCATTTGAAGGGGTTCCAGGAGGCAGTGAGGACCAGCATCACTTTTCCCCGCTGGCACCTTTGCTGTGGCAGCAAAAGCTGGACGTTTGTCTTTTTTGCTCCAAACAGCGCCGAAAGTGAAAAAAGGTGCTTTTGAGGATAGAGTGCGCAGGAAAGCAGAGAGGGCCAAATTGTGTGGGGCATTTGAAGGGGTTCCAGGAGGCAGTGAGGACCAGCATCACTTTTCCCCGCTGGCACCTTTGCTGTGGCAGCAAAAGCTGGACGTTTGTCTTTTTTGCTCCAAACAGCGCCGAAAGTGAAAAAAGGTGCTTTTGAGGATAGAGTGCGCAGGAAAGCAGAGAGGGCCAAATTGTCTGGGGCATTTGAAGGGGTTCCAGGAGGCAGTGAGGACCAGCATCACTTTTCCCCGCTGGCACCTTTGCTGTGGCAGCAAAAGCTGGACGTTTGTCTTTTTTGCTCCAAACAGCGCCGAAAGTGAAAAAAGGTGCTTTTGAGGATAGCGTGTGCAGGAAAGCAGAGAGGGCCAAATTATCTGGGGCATTTGAAGGGGTTCCAGGAGGCAGTGAGAACCAGCATCACTTTTCCCCGCTGGCACCTTTGCTGTGGCAGCAAAAGCTGGACGTTTGTCTTTTTTGCTCCAAACAGCGCCGAAAGTGAAAAAAGGTGCTTTTGAGGATAGAGTGCGCAGGAAAGCAGAGAGGGCCAAATTGTCTGGGGCATTTGAAGGGGTTCCAGGAGGCAGTGAGGACCAGCATCACTTTTCCCCGCTGGCACCTTTGCTGTGGCAGCAAAAGCTGGACGTTTGTCTTTTTTGCTCCAAACAGCGCCGAAAGTGAAAAAAGGTGCTTTTGAGTATAGAGTGAGCAGGAAAGCAGAGAGGGCCAACATGTCTGGGGCATTTGAAGGGGTTCCAGGAGGCAGTGAGAAGCAGCATCACTTTTCCCCACTGGCACCTTTGCTGTGGCAGCAAAAGCTGGACGTTTGTCTTTTTTGCTCCAAACAGCGCCGAAAGTGAAAAAAGGTGCATTTGAGGATAGCGTGCGCAGGAAAGCAGAGAGGGCCAAATTGTGTGGGGCATTTGAAGGGGTTCCAGGAGGCAGTGAGAAGCAGCATCACTTTTCCCCGCTGGCACCTTTGCTGTGGCAGCAAAAGCTGGACGTTTGTCTTTTTTGCTCCAAACAGCGCCGAAAGTGAAAAAAGGTGATTTTGAGGATAGAGTGCGCAGGAAAGCAGAGAGGGCCAAATTGTCTGGGGCATTTGAAGGGGTTCCAGGAGGCAGTGAGGACCAGCATCACTTTTCCCCGCTGGCACCTTTGCTGTGGCAGCAAAAGCTGGACGTTTGTCTTTTTTGCTCCAAACAGCGCCGAAAGTGAAAAAAGGTGCTTTTGAGGATAGACTTTTCAGGAAAGCAGAGAGGGCCAAATTGTGTGGGGCATTTGAAGGGGATCCAGGAGGCAGTGAGGACCAGCATCACTTTTCCCCGCTGGCACCTTTGCTGTGGCAGCAAAAGCTGGACGTTTGTCTTTTTTTCTCCAAACAGCGCCGAAAGTGAAAAAAGGTGCATTTGAGGATAGCGTGCGCAGGAAAGCAGAGAGGGCCAAATTGTGTGGGGCATTTGAAGGGGTTCCAGGAGGCAGTGAGAAGCAGCATCACTTTTCCCCGCTGGCACCTTTGCTGTGGCAGCAAAAGCTGGACGTTTGTCTTTTTTGCTCCAAACAGCGCAAAAAGTGAAAAAAAGGTGCATTTGAGGATAGCGTGCGCAGGAAAGCAGAGAGGGCCAAATTGTCTGGGGCATTTGAAGGGGTTCCAGGAGGCAGTGAGGACCAGCATCAATTTTCCCCGCTGGCACCTTTGCTGTGGCAGCAAAAGCTGGACGTTTGTCTTTTTTGCTCCAAACAGCGCCAAAAGTGAAAAAAGGTGCTTTTGAGGATAGCGTGCGCAGGAAAGCAGAGAGGGCCAAATTGTGTGGGGCATTTGAAGGGGTTCCAGGAGGCAGTGAGGACCAGCATCACTTTTCCCCGCTGGCACCTTTGCTGTGGCAGCAAAAGCTGGACGTTTGTCTTTTTTGCTCCAAACAGCGCCAAAAGTGAAAAAAGGTGCTTTTGAGGATAGAGTGAGCAGGAAAGCAGAGAGGGCCAAATTGTCTGGGGCATTTGAAGGGGTTCCAGGAGGCAGTGAGAAGCAGCATCACTTTTCCCCACTGGCACCTTTGCTGTGGCAGCAAAAGCTGGACGTTTGTCTTTTTTGCTCCAAACAGCGCCAAAAGTGAAAAAAGGTGCATTTGAGGATAGCGTGCGCAGGAAAGCAGAGAGGGCCAAATTGTCTGGGGCATTTGAAGGGGTTCCAGGAGGCAGTGAGGACCAGCATCACTTTTCCCCGCTGGCACCTTTGCTGTGGCAGCAAAAGCTGGACGTTTGTCTTTTTTGCTCCAAACAGCGCCGAAAGTGAAAAAAGGTGCTTTTGAGGATAGAGTGCGCAGGAAAGCAGAGAGGGCCAAATTGTGTGGGGCATTTGAAGGGGTTCCAGGAGGCAGTGAGGACCAGCATCACTTTTCCCCGCTGGCACCTTTGCTGTGGCAGCAAAAGCTGGACGTTTGTCTTTTTTGCTCCAAACAGCGCCGAAAGTGAAAAAAGGTGCTTTTGAGGATAGAGTGCGCAGGAAAGCAGAGAGGGCCAAATTGTGTGGGGCATTTGAAGGGGTTCCAGGAGGCAGTGAGGACCAGCATCACTTTTCCCCGCTGGCACCTTTGCTGTGGCAGCAAAAGCTGGACGTTTGTCTTTTTTGCTCCAAACAGCGCCATAAGTGAAAAAAGGTGCTTTTGAGGATAGAGTGCGCAGGAAAGCAGAGAGGGCCAAATTGTCTGGGGCATTTGAAGAGGTTCCAGGAGGCAGTGAGAAGCAGCATCACTTTTCCCCACTGGCACCTTTGCTGTGGCAGCAAAAGCTGGACGTTTGTCTTTTTTGCACCAAACAGCGCCAAAAGTGAAAAAAGGTGCATTTGAGGATAGCGTGCGCAGGAAAGCAGAGAGGGCCAAATTGTCTGGGGCATTTGAAGGGGTTCCAGGAGGCAGTGAGGACCAGCATCACTTTTCCCCGCTGGCACCTTTGCTGTGGCAGCAAAAGCTGGACGTTTGTCTTTTTTGCTCCAAACAGCGCCGAAAGTGAAAAAAGGTGCTTTTGAGGATAGCGTGCGCAGGAAAGCAGAGAGGGCCAAATTGTCTGGGGCATTTGAAGGGGTTCCAGGAGGCAGTGAGGACCAGCATCACTTTTCCCCGCTGGCACCTTTGCTGTGGCAGCAAAAGCTGGACGTTTGTCTTTTTTGCTCCAAACAGCGCCAAAAGTGAAAAAAGGTGCTTTTGAGGATAGAGTGCGCAGGAAAGCAGAGAGGGCCAAATTGTCTGGGGCATTTGAAGGGGTTCCAGGAGGCAGTGAGAAGCAGCATCACTTTTCCCCACTGGCACCTTTGCTGTGGCAGCAAAAGCTGGACGTTTGTCTTTTTTGCTCCAAACAGCGCCAAAAGTGAAAAAAGGTGCATTTGAGGATAGCGTGCGCAGGAAAGCAGAGAGGGCCAAATTGTCTGGGGCATTTGAAGGGGTTCCAGGAGGCAGTGAGGACCAGCATCGCTTTTCCCCGCTGGCACCTTTGCTGTGGCAGCAAAAGCTGGACGTTTGTCTTTTTTGCTCCAAACAGCGCCGAAAGTGAAAAAAGGTGCTTTTGAGGATAGAGTGCGCAGGAAAGCAGAGAGGGCCAAATTGTGTGGGGCATTTGAAGGGGTTCCAGGAGGCAGTGAGGACCAGCATCACTTTTCCCCGCTGGCACCTTTGCTGTGGCAGCAAAAGCTGGACGTTTGTCTTTTTTGCTCTAAACAGCGCCGAAAGTGTAAAAAGGTGCTTTTGAGGATAGCGTGTGCAGGAAAGCAGAGAGGGCCAAATTATCTGGGGCATTTGAAGGGGTTTCCAGGAGGCAGTGAGAACCAGCATCACTTTTCCCCACTGGCACCTTTGCTGTGGCAGCAAAAGCTGGACGTTTGTCTTTTTTGCTCCAAACAGCGCCGAAAGTGAAAAAAATTGCATTTGAGGATAGCGTGCGCAGGAAAGCAGAGAGGGCCAAATTGTCTGGGGCATTTGAAGGGGTTCCAGGAGGCAGTGAGGACCAGCATCACTTTTCCCCGCTGGCACCTTTGCTGTGGCAGCAAAAGCTGGACGTTTGTCTTTTTTGCTCCAAACAGCGCCAAAAGTGAAAAAAGGTGCTTTTGAGGATAGAGTGCGCAGGAAAGCAGAGAGGGCCAAATTGTGTGGGGCATTTGAAGGGGTTCCAGGAGGCAGTGAGGACCAGCATCACTTTTCCCCGCTGGCACCTTTGCTGTGGCAGCAAAAGCTGGACGTTTGTCTTTTTTGCTCTAAACAGAGCCAAAAGTGAAAAAAGGTGCTTTTGAGGATAGCGTGTGCAGGAAAGCAGAGAGGGCCAAATTATCTGGGGCATTTGAAGGGGTTCCAGGAGGCAGTGAGAACCAGCATCACTTTTCCCCACTGGCACCTTTGCTGTGGCAGCAAAAGCTGGACGTTTGTCTTTTTTGCTCCAAACAGCGCCGAAAGTGAAAAAAGGTGCATTTGAGGACAGCGTGCGCAGGAAAGCAGAGAGGGCCAAATTGTCTGGGGCATTTGAAGGGGTTCCAGGAGGCAGTGAGGACCAGCATCACTTTTCCCCGCTGGCACCTTTGCTGTGGCAGCAAAAGCTGGATGTTTGTCTTTTTTGCTCCAAACAGCGCCGAAAGTGAAAAAAGGTGCTTTTGAGGATAGCGTGCGCAGGAAAGCAGAGAGGGCCAAATTGTCTGGGGCATTTGAAGGGGTTCCAGGAGGCAGTGAGGACCAGCATCACTTTTCCCTGCTGGCACCTTTGCTGTGGCAGCAAAAGCTGGACGTTTGTCTTTTTTGCTCCAAACAGCGCCGAAAGTGAAAAAAGGTGCTTTTGAGAATAGAGTGCGCAGGAAAGCAGAGAGGGCCAAATTGTCTGGGGCATTTGAAGGGGTTCCAGGAGGCAGTGAGGACCAGCATCACTTTTCCCCGCTGGCACCTTTGCTGTGGCAGCAAAAGCTGGATGTTTGTCTTTTTTGCTCCAAACAGCGCCGAAAGTGAAAAAAGGTGCTTTTGAGGATAGCGTGCGCAGGAAAGCAGAGAGGGCCAAATTGTCTGGGGCATTTGAAGGGGTTCCAGGAGGCAGTGAGGACCAGCATCACTTTTCCCTGCTGGCACCTTTGCTGTGGCAGCAAAAGCTGGACGTTTGTCTTTTTTGCTCCAAACAGCGCCGAAAGTGAAAAAAGGTGCTTTTGAGAATAGAGTGCGCAGGAAAGCAGAGAGGGCCAAATTGTCTGGGGCATTTGAAGGGGTTCCAGGAGGCAGTGAGAAGCAGCATCACTTTTCCCCACTGGCACCTTTGCTGTGGCAGCAAAAGCTGGACGTTTGTCTTTTTTGCTCCAAACAGCGCAAAAAGTGAAAAAAAGGTGCATTTGAGGATAGCGTGCGCAGGAAAGCAGAGAGGGCCAAATTGTCTGGGGCATTTGAAGGGGTTCCAGGAGGCAGTGAGGACCAGCATCACTTTTCCCCGCTGGCACCTTTGCTGTGGCAGCGAAAGCTGGACGTTTGTCTTTTTTGCTCCAAACAGCGCCGAAAGTGAAAAAAGGTGCTTTTGAGGATAGCGTGCGCAGGAAAGCAGAGAGGGCCAAATTGTGTGGGGCATTTGAAGGGGTTCCAGGAGGCAGTGAGGACCAGCATCACTTTTCCCCGCTGGCACCTTTGCTGTGGCAGCAAAAGCTGGACGTTTGTCTTTTTTGCTCCAAACAGCGCCGAAAGTGAAAAAAGGTGCTTTTGAGGATAGAGTGCGCAGGAAAGCAGAGAGGGCCAAATTGTCTGGGGCATTTGAAGGGGTTCCAGGAGGCAGTGAGGACCAGCATCACTTTTCCCCGCTGGCACCTTTGCTGTGGCAGCAAAAGCTGGACGTTTGTCTTTTTTGCTCCAAACAGCGCCGAAAGTGAAAAAAGGTGCTTTTGAGGATAGCGTGTGCAGGAAAGCAGAGAGGGCCAAATTATCTGGGGCATTTGAAGGGGTTCCAGGAGGCAGTGAGAACCAGCATCACTTTTCCCCGCTGGCACCTTTGCTGTGGCAGCAAAAGCTGGACGTTTGTCTTTTTTGCTCCAAACAGCGCCGAAAGTGAAAAAAGGTGCTTTTGAGGATAGAGTGCGCAGGAAAGCAGAGAGGGCCAAATTGTCTGGGGCATTTGAAGGGGTTCCAGGAGGCAGTGAGGACCAGCATCACTTTTCCCCGCTGGCACCTTTGCTGTGGCAGCAAAAGCTGGACGTTTGTCTTTTTTGCTCCAAACAGCGCCGAAAGTGAAAAAAGGTGCTTTTGAGTATAGAGTGAGCAGGAAAGCAGAGAGGGCCAACATGTCTGGGGCATTTGAAGGGGTTCCAGGAGGCAGTGAGAAGCAGCATCACTTTTCCCCACTGGCACCTTTGCTGTGGCAGCAAAAGCTGGACGTTTGTCTTTTTTGCTCCAAACAGCGCCGAAAGTGAAAAAAGGTGCATTTGAGGATAGCGTGCGCAGGAAAGCAGAGAGGGCCAAATTGTGTGGGGCATTTGAAGGGGTTCCAGGAGGCAGTGAGAAGCAGCATCACTTTTCCCCGCTGGCACCTTTGCTGTGGCAGCAAAAGCTGGACGTTTGTCTTTTTTGCTCCAAACAGCGCCGAAAGTGAAAAAAGGTGATTTTGAGGATAGAGTGCGCAGGAAAGCAGAGAGGGACAAATTGTCTGGGGCATTTGAAGGGGTTCCAGGAGGCAGTGAGGACCAGCATCACTTTTCCCCGCTGGCACCTTTGCTGTGGCAGCAAAAGCTGGACGTTTGTCTTTTTTGCTCCAAACAGCGCCGAAAGTGAAAAAAGGTGCTTTTGAGGATAGCGTGCGCAGGAAAGCAGAGAGGGCCAAATTGTCTGGGGCATTTGAAGGGGTTCCAGGAGGCAGTGAGAACCAGCATCACTTTTCCCCTCTGGCACCTTTGCTGTGGCAGCAAAAGCTGGACGTTTGTCTTTTTTGCTCCAAACAGCGCCGAAAGTGAAAAAAGGTGCTTTTGAGGATAGCGTGCGCAGGAAAGCAGAGAGGGCCAAATTGTCTGGGGCATTTGAAGGGGTTCCAGGAGGCAGTGAGGACCAGCATCACTTTTCCCCGCTGGCACCTTTGCTGTGGCAGCAAAAGCTGGACGTTTGTCTTTTTTGCTCCAAACAGCGCCGAAAGTGAAAAAAGGTGCTTTTGAGTATAGAGTGAGCAGGAAAGCAGAGAGGGCCAACATGTCTGGGGCATTTGAAGGGGTTCCAGGAGGCAGTGAGAAGCAGCATCACTTTTCCCCACTGGCACCTTTGCTGTGGCAGCAAAAGCTGGACGTTTGTCTTTTTTGCTCCAAACAGCGCCGAAAGTGAAAAAAGGTGCTTTTGAGGATAGCGTGCGCAGGAAAGCAGAGAGGGCCAAATTGTCTGGGGCATTTGAAGGGGTTCCAGGAGGCAGTGAGGACCAGCATCACTTTTCCCCGCTGGCACCTTTGCTGTGGCAGCAAAAGCTGGACGTTTGTCTTTTTTGCTCCAAACAGCGCCGAAAGTGAAAAAAGGTGCTTTTGAGGATAGACTTTTCAGGAAAGCAGAGAGGGCCAAATTGTGTGGGGCATTTGAAGGGGATCCAGGAGGCAGTGAGGACCAGCATCACTTTTCCCCGCTGGCACCTTTGCTGTGGCAGCAAAAGCTGGACGTTTGTCTTTTTTGCTCCAAACAGCGCAAAAAGTGAAAAAAATGTGCATTTGAGGATAGCGTGCGCAGGAAAGCAGAGAGGGCCAAATTGTCTGGGGCATTTGAAGGGGTTCCAGGAGGCAGTGAGGACCAGCATCAATTTTCCCCGCTGGCACCTTTGCTGTGGCAGCAAAAGCTGGACGTTTGTCTTTTTTGCTCCAAACAGCGCCAAAAGTGAAAAAAGGTGCTTTTGAGGATAGCGTGCGCAGGAAAGCAGAGAGGGCCAAATTGTGTGGGGCATTTGAAGGGGTTCCAGGAGGCAGTGAGGACCAGCATCACTTTTCCCCGCTGGCACCTTTGCTGTGGCAGCAAAAGCTGGACGTTTGTCTTTTTTGCTCCAAACAGCGCCAAAAGTGAAAAAAGGTGCTTTTGATGATAGCGTGCGCAGGAAAGCAGAGAGGGCCAAATTGTCTGGGGCATTTGAAGGGGTTCCAGGAGGCAGTGAGGACCAGCATCACTTTTCCCCGCTGGCACCTTTGCTGTGGCAGCAAAAGCTGGACGTTTGTCTTTTTTGCTCCAAACAGCGCCAAAAGTGAAAAAAGGTGCATTTGAGGATAGCGTGCGCAGGAAAGCAGAGAGGGCCAAATTGTCTGGGGCATTTGAAGGGGTTCCAGGAGGCAGTGAGGACCAGCATCACTTTTCCCCGCTGGCACCTTTGCTGTGGCAGCAAAAGCTGGACGTTTGTCTTTTTTGCTCCAAACAGCGCCGAAAGTGAAAAAAGGTGCTTTTGAGGATAGAGTGCGCAGGAAAGCAGAGAGGGCCAAATTGTCTGGGGCATTTGAAGGGGTTCCAGGAGGCAGTGAGGACCAGCATCACTTTTCCCCGCTGGCACCTTTGCTGTGGCAGCAAAAGCTGGACGTTTGTCTTTTTTGCTCCAAACAGCGCCGAAAGTGAAAAAAGGTGCTTTTGAGGATAGAGTGCGCAGGAAAGCAGAGAGGGCCAAATTTTGTGGGGCATTTGAAGGGGTTCCAGGAGGCAGTGAGGACCAGCATCACTTTTCCCCGCTGGCACCTTTGCTGTGGCAGCAAAAGCTGGACGTTTGTCTTTTTTGCTCCAAACAGCGCCATAAGTGAAAAAAGGTGCTTTTGAGGATAGAGTGCGCAGGAAAGCAGAGAGGGCCAAATTGTCTGGGGCATTTGAAGGGGTTCCAGGAGGCAGTGAGAAGCAGCATCACTTTTCCCCACTGGCACCTTTGCTGTGGCAGCAAAAGCTGGACGTTTGTCTTTTTTGCACCAAACAGCGCCAAAAGTGAAAAAAGGTGCATTTGAGGATAGCGTGCGCAGGAAAGCAGAGAGGGCCAAATTGTCTGGGGCATTTGAAGGGGTTCCAGGAGGCAGTGAGGACCAGCATCACTTTTCCCCGCTGGCACCTTTGCTGTGGCAGCAAAAGCTGGACGTTTGTCTTTTTTGCTCCAAACAGCGCCGAAAGTGAAAAAAGGTGCTTTTGAGGATAGCGTGCGCAGGAAAGCAGAGAGGGCCAAATTGTCTGGGGCATTTGAAGGGGTTCCAGGAGGCAGTGAGGACCAGCATCACTTTTCCCCGCTGGCACCTTTGCTGTGGCAGCAAAAGCTGGACGTTTGTCTTTTTTGCTCCAAACAGCGCCAAAAGTGAAAAAAGGTGCTTTTGAGGATAGAGTGCGCAGGAAAGCAGAGAGGGCCAAATTGTCTGGGGCATTTGAAGGGGTTCCAGGAGGCAGTGAGAAGCAGCATCACTTTTCCCCACTGGCACCTTTGCTGTGGCAGCAAAAGCTGGACGTTTGTCTTTTTTGCTCCAAACAGCGCCAAAAGTGAAAAAAGGTGCATTTGAGGATAGCGTGCGCAGGAAAGCAGAGAGGGCCAAATTGTCTGGGGCATTTGAAGGGGTTCCAGGAGGCAGTGAGGACCAGCATCACTTTTCCCCGCTGGCACCTTTGCTGTGGCAGCAAAAGCTGGACGTTTGTCTTTTTTGCTCCAAACAGCGCCGAAAGTGAAAAAAGGTGCTTTTGAGGATAGAGTGCGCAGGAAAGCAGAGAGGGCCAAATTGTGTGGGGCATTTGAAGGGGTTCCAGGAGGCAGTGAGGACCAGCATCACTTTTCCCCGCTGGCACCTTTGCTGTGGCAGCAAAAGCTGGACGTTTGTCTTTTTTGCTCTAAACAGCGCCGAAAGTAAAAAAAGGTGCTTTTGAGGATAGCGTGTGCAGGAAAGCAGAGAGGGCCAAATTATCTGGGGCATTTGAAGGGGTTCCAGGAGGCAGTGAGAACCAGCATCACTTTTCCCCACTGGCACCTTTGCTGTGGCAGCAAAAGCTGGACGTTTGTCTTTTTTGCTCCAAACAGCGCCGAAAGTGAAAAAAATTGCATTTGAGGATAGCGTGCGCAGGAAAGCAGAGAGGGCCAAATTGTCTGGGGCATTTGAAGGGGTTCCAGGAGGCAGTGAGGACCAGCATCACTTTTCCCCGCTGGCACCTTTGCTGTGGCAGCAAAAGCTGGACGTTTGTCTTTTTTGCTCCAAACAGCGCCGAAAGTGAAAAAAGGTGCTTTTGAGGATAGAGTGCGCAGGAAAGCAGAGAGGGCCAAATTGTGTGGGGCATTTGAAGGGGTTCCAGGAGGCAGTGAGGACCAGCATCACTTTTCCCCGCTGGCACCTTTGCTGTGGCAGCAAAAGCTGGACGTTTGTCTTTTTTGCTCTAAACAGCGCCGAAAGTGAAAAAAGGTGCTTTTGAGGATAGCGTGTGCAGGAAAGCAGAGAGGGCCAAATTATCTGGGGCATTTCAAGGGGTTCCAGGAGGCAGTGAGAACCAGCATCACTTTTCCCCACTGGCACCTTTGCTGTGGCAGCAAAAGCTGGACGTTTGTCTTTTTTGCTCCAAACAGCGCCGAAAGTGAAAAAAGGTGCATTTGAGGACAGCGTGCGCAGGAAAGCAGAGAGGGCCAAATTGTCTGGGGCATTTGAAGGGGTTCCAGGAGGCAGTGAGGACCAGCATCACTTTTCCCCGCTGGCACCTTTGCTGTGGCAGCAAAAGCTGGATGTTTGTCTTTTTTGCTCCAAACAGCGCCGAAAGTGAAAAAAAGGTGCTTTTGAGGATAGAGTGAGCAGGAAAGCAGAGAGGGCCAAATTGTGTGGGGCATTTGAAGGGGTTCCAGGAGGCAGTGAGAAGCAGCATCACTTTTCCCCACTGGCACCTTTGCTGTGGCAGCAAAAGCTGGACGTTTGTCTTTTTTGCTCCAAACAGCGCCGAAAGTGAAAAAAGGTGCTTTTGAGGATAGCGTGCGCAGGAAAGCAGAGAGGGCCAAATTGTCTGGGGCATTTGAAGGGGTTCCAGGAGGCAGTGAGGACCAGCATCACTTTTCCCCGCTGGCACCTTTGCTGTGGCAGCAAAAGCTGGACGTTTGTCTTTTTTGCTCCAAACAGCGCCGAAAGTGAAAAAAGGTGCTTTTGAGGATAGACTTTTCAGGAAAGCAGAGAGGGCCCAAATTGTCTGGGGCATTTGAAGGGGTTCCAGGAGGCAGTGAGAAGCAGCATCACTTTTCCCTGCTGGCACCTTTGCTGTGGCAGCAAAAGCTGGACGTTTGTCTTTTTTGCTCCAAACAGCGCCGAAAGTGAAAAAAGGTGCTTTTGAGGATAGAGTGAGCAGGAAAGCAGAGAGGGCCAAATTGTCTGGGGCATTTGAAGGGGTTCCAGGAGCCAGTGAGAAGCAGCATCACGTTTCCCCACTGGCACCTTTGCTGTGGCAGCAAAAGCTGGACGTTTGTCTTTTTTGCTCCAAACAGCGCCGAAAGTGAAAAAAGGTGCTTTTGAGGATAGCGTGCGCAGGAAAGCAGAGAGGGCCAAATTGTCTGGGGCATTTGAAGGGGTTCCAGGAGGCAGTGAGGACCAGCATCACTTTTCCCCGCTGGCACCTTTGCTGTGGCAGCAAAAGCTGGACGTTTGTCTTTTTTGCTCCAAACAGCGCCGAAAGTGAAAAAAGGTGCTTTTGAGGATAGACTTTTCAGGAAAGCAGAGAGGGCCAAATTGTTGGGGCATTTGAAGGGGTTCCAGGAGGCAGTGAGAAGCAGCATCACTTTTCCCCGCTGGCACCTTTGCTGTGGCAGCAAAAGCTGGACGTTTGTCTTTTTTGCTCCAAACAGCGCCGAAAGTGAAAAAAGGTGCTTTTGAGGATAGCGTGCGCAGGAAAGCAGAGAGGGCCAAATTGTGTGGGGCATTTGAAGGGGTTCCAGGAGGCAGTGAGAAGCAGCATCACTTTTCCCCGCTGGCACCTTTGCTGTGGCAGCAAAAGCTGGACGTTTGTCTTTTTTTCTCCAAACAGCGCCGAAAGTGAAAAAAGGTGCATTTGAGGATAGCGTGCGCAGGAAAGGCAGAGAGGGCCAAATTGTCTGGGGCATTTGAAGGGGTTCCAGGAGGCAGTGAGGACCAGCATCACTTTTCCCCGCTGGCACCTTTGCTGTGGCAGCAAAAGCTGGACGTTTGTCTTTTTTGCTCCAAACAGCGCCGAAAGTGAAAAAAGGTGCTTTTGAGGATAGAGTGCGCAGGAAAGCAGAGAGGGCCAAATTGTGTGGGGCATTTGAAGGGGTTCCAGGAGGCAGTGAGGACCAGCATCACTTTTCCCTGCTGGCACCTTTGCTGTGGCAGCAAAAGCTGGACGTTTGTCTTTTTTGCTCCAAACAGCGCCGAAAGTGAAAAAAGGTGCTTTTGAGGATAGCGTGCGCAGGAAAGCAGAGAGGGCCAAATTGTGTGGGGCATTTGAAGGGTTCCAGGAGGCAGTGAGAAGCAGCATCACTTTTCCCCGCTGGCACCTTTGCTGTGGCAGCAAAAGCTGGACGTTTGTCTTTTTTGCTCCAAACAGCGCCGAAAGTGAAAAAGGTGCTTTTGAGGATAGAGTGAGCAGAAAGCAGAGAGGGCCAAATTGTCTGGGGCATTTGAAGGGGTTCCAGGAGGCAGTGAGAAGCAGCATCACTTTTCCCCACTGGCACCTTTGCTGTGGCAGCAAAAGCTGGACGTTTGTCTTTTTTGCTCCAAACAGCGCCGAAAGTGAAAAAAGGTGCTTTTGAGGATAGCGTGCGCAGGAAAGCAGAGAGGGCCAAATTGTCTGGGGCATTTGAAGGGGTTCCAGGAGGCAGTGAGGACCAGCATCACTTTTCCCCGCTGGCACCTTTGCTGTGGCAGCAAAAGCTGGACGTTTGTCTTTTTTGCTCCAAACAGCGCCGAAAGTGAAAAAAGGTGCTTTTGAGGATAGACTTTTCAGGAAAGCAGAGAGGGCCAAATTGTCTGGGGCATTTGAAGGGGTTCCAGGAGGCAGTGAGGACCAGCATCACTTTTCCCCGCTGGCACCTTTGCTGTGGCAGCAAAAGCTGGACGTTTGTCTTTTTTGCTCCAAACAGCGCCGAAAGTTGAAAAAAGGTGCTTTTGAGGATAGAGTGCACAGGAAAGCAGAGAGGGCCAAATTGTCTGGGGCATTTGAAGGGGTTCCAGGAGGCAGTGAGGACCAGCATCACTTTTCCCCGCTGGCACCTTTGCTGTGGCAGCAAAAGCTGGACGTTTTTCTTTTTTCTCCAAACAGCGCCGAAAGTGAAAAAAGGTGCATTTGAGGATAGCGTGCGCAGGAAAGCAGAGAGGGCCAAATTGTCTGGGGCATTTGAAGGGGTTCCAGGAGGCAGTGAGAAGCAGCATCACTTTTCCCCGCTGGCAGCTTTGCTGTGGCAGCAAAAGCTGGACGTTTGTCTTTTTTGCTCCAAACAGCGCCGAAAGTGAAAAAAGGTGCTTTTGAGGATAGAGTGCGCAGGAAAGCAGAGAGGGCCAAATTGTGTGGGGCATTTGAAGGGGTTCCAGGAGGCAGTGAGGACCAGCATCACTTTCCCTGCTGGCACCTTTGCTGTGGCAGCAAAAGCTGGACGTTTGTCTTTTTTGCTCCAAACAGCGCCGAAATTTAAAAAAAGGTGCTTTTGAGGATAGCGTGCGCAGGAAAGCAGAGAGGGCCAAATTGTGTGGGGCATTTGAAGGGGTTCCAGGAGGCAGTGAGAAGCAGCATCACTTTTCCCCGCTGGCACCTTTGCTGTGGCAGCAAAAGCTGGACGTTTGTCTTTTTTGCTCCAAACAGCGCCGAAAGTGAAAAAAGGTGCTTTTGAGGATAGCGTGCGCAGGAAAGCAGAGAGGGCCAAATTGTCTGGGGCATTTGAAGGGGTTCCAGGAGGCAGTGAGAAGCAGCATCACGTTTCCCCGCTGGCACCTTTGCTGTGGCAGCAAAAGCTGGACGTTTGTCTTTTTTGCTCCAAACAGCGCCGAAAGTGAAAAAAGGTGCTTTTGAGGATAGCGTGCGCAGGAAAGCAGAGAGGGCCAAATTGTCTGGGGCATTTGAAGGGGTTCCAGGAGGCAGTGAGGACCAGCATCACTTTTCCCCGCTGGCACCTTTGCTGTGGCAGCAAAAGCTGGACGTTTGTCTTTTTTGCTCCAAACAGCGCCGAAAGTGAAAAAAGGTGCTTTTGAGGATAGACTTTTCAGGAAAGCAGAGAGGGCCAAATTGTGTGGGGCATTTGAAGGGGTTCCAGGAGGCAGTGAGAAGCAGCATCACTTTTCCCCGCTGGCACCTTTGCTGTGGCAGCAAAAGCTGGACGTTTGTCTTTTTTGCTCCAAACAGCGCCGAAAGTGAAAAAAGGTGCTTTTGAGGATAGCGTGCGCAGGAAAGCAGAGAGGGCCAAATTGTCTGGGGCATTTGAAGGGGTTCCAGGAGGCAGTGAGAAGCAGCATCACTTTTCCCCGCTGGCACCTTTGCTGTGGCAGCAAAAGCTGGACGTTTGTCTTTTTTTCTCCAAACAGCGCCGAAAGTGAAAAAAGGTGCATTTGAGGATAGCGTGCGCAGGAAAGCAGAGAGGGCCAAATTGTCTGGGGCATTTGAAGGGGTTCCAGGAGGCAGTGAGAAGCAGCATCACTTTTCCCCGCTGGCAGCTTTGCTGTGGCAGCAAAAGCTGGACGTTTGTCTTTTTTGCTCCAAACAGCGCCGAAAGTGAAAAAAGGTGCTTTTGAGGATAGAGTGCGCAGGAAAGCAGAGAGGGCCAAATTGTGTGGGGCATTTGAAGGGGTTCCAGGAGGCAGTGAGGACCAGCATCACTTTTCCCTGCTGGCACCTTTGCTGTGGCAGCAAAAGCTGGACGTTTGTCTTTTTTGCTCCAAACAGCGCCGAAAGTGAAAAAAGGTGCTTTTGAGGATAGCGTGCGCAGGAAAGCAGAGAGGGCCAAATTGTGTGGGGCATTTGAAGGGGTTCCAGGAGGCAGTGAGAAGCAGCATCACTTTTCCCCGCTGGCACCTTTGCTGTGGCAGCAAAAGCTGGACGTTTGTCTTTTTTGCTCCAAACAGCGCCGAAAGTGAAAAAAGGTGCTTTTGAGGATAGAGTGAGCAGGAAAGCAGAGAGGGCCAAATTGTCTGGGGCATTTGAAGGGGTTCCAGGAGGCAGTGAGAAGCAGCATCACGTTTCCCCACTGGCACCTTTGCTGTGGCAGCAAAAGCTGGACGTTTGTCTTTTTTGCTCCAAACAGCGCCGAAAGTGAAAAAAGGTGCTTTTGAGGATAGCGTGCGCAGGAAAGCAGAGAGGGCCAAATTGTCTGGGGCATTTGAAGGGGTTCCAGGAGGCAGTGAGGACCAGCATCACTTTTCCCCGCTGGCACCTTTGCTGTGGCAGCAAAAGCTGGACGTTTGTCTTTTTTGCTCCAAACAGCGCCGAAAGTGAAAAAAGGTGCTTTTGAGGATAGACTTTTCAGGAAAGCAGAGAGGGCCAAATTGTGTGGGGCATTTGAAGGGGTTCCAGGAGGCAGTGAGAAGCAGCATCACTTTTCCCCGCTGGCACCTTTGCTGTGGCAGCAAAAGCTGGACGTTTGTCTTTTTTGCTCCAAACAGCGCCGAAAGTGAAGAAATTTGCTTTTGAGGATAGAGTGCGCAGGAAAGCAGAGAGGGCCAAATTGTCTGGGGCATTTGAAGGGGTTCCAGGAGGCAGTGAGAAGCAGCATCACTTTTCCCCGCTGGCACCTTTGCTGTGGCAGCAAAAGCTGGACGTTTGTCTTTTTTGCTCCAAACAGCGCCAAAAGTGAAAAAAGGTGCATTTGAGGATAGCGTGCGCAGGAAAGCAGAGAGGGCCAAATTGTCTGGGGCATTTGAAGGGGTTCCAGGAGGCAGTGAGGACCAGCATCACTTTTCCCCGCTGGCACTTTTGCTGTGGCAGCAAAAGCTGGACCGTTTGTCTTTTTTGCTCCAAACAGCGCCGAAAGTGAAAAAAGGTGCTTTTGAGGATAGAGTGCGCAGGAAAGCAGAGAGGGCCAAATTGTGTGGGGCATTTGAAGGGGTTCCAGGAGGCAGTGAGGACCAGCATCACTTTTCCCCGCTGGCACCTTTGCTGTGGCAGCAAAAGCTGGACGTTTGTCTTTTTTGCTCCAAACAGCGCCAAAAGTGAAAAAAGGTGCATTTGAGGATAGCGTGCGCAGGAAAGCAGAGAGGGCCAAATTGTCTGGGGCATTTGAAGGGGTTCCAGGAGGCAGTGAGAAGCAGCATCACTTTTCCCCACTGGCACCTTTGCTGTGGCAGCAAAAGCTGGACGTTTGTCTTTTTTGCTCCAAACAGCGCCAAAAGTGAAAAAAGGTGCATTTGAGGATAGCGTGCGCAGGAAAGCAGAGAGGGCCAAATTGTCTGGGGCATTTGAAGGGGTTCCAGGAGGCAGTGAGGACCAGCATCACTTTTCCCCGCTGGCACCTTTGCTGTGGCAGCAAAAGCTGGACGTTTGTCTTTTTTGCTCCAAACAGCGCCGAAAGTGAAAAAAGGTGCTTTTGAGGATAGAGTGCGCAGGAAAGCAGAGAGGGCCAAATTGTGTGGGGCATTTGAAGGGGTTCCAGGAGGCAGTGAGGACCAGCATCACTTTTCCCCGCTGGCACCTTTGCTGTGGCAGCAAAAGCTGGACGTTTGTCTTTTTTGCTCCAAACAGCGCCGAAAGTGAAAAAAGGTGCTTTTGAGGATAGAGTGCGCAGGAAAGCAGAGAGGGCCAAATTGTGTGGGGCATTTGAAGGGGTTCCAGGAGGCAGTGAGGACCAGCATCACTTTTCCCCGCTGGCACCTTTGCTGTGGCAGCAAAAGCTGGACGTTTGTCTTTTTTGCTCCAAACAGCGCCAAAAGTGAAAAAAGGTGCTTTTGAGGATAGAGTGAGCAGGAAAGCAGAGAGGGCCAAATTGTCTGGGGCATTTGAAGGGGTTCCAGGAGGCAGTGAGAAGCAGCATCACTTTTCCCCACTGGCACCTTTGCTGTGGCAGCAAAAGCTGGACGTTTGTCTTTTTTGCTCCAAACAGCGCCAAAAGTGAAAAAAGGTGCATTTGAGGATAGCGTGCGCAGGAAAGCAGAGAGGGCCAAATTGTCTGGGGCATTTGAAGGGGTTCCAGGAGGCAGTGAGAAGCAGCATCACTTTTCCCCGCTGGCAGCTTTGCTGTGGCAGCAAAAGCTGGACGTTTGTCTTTTTTGCTCCAAACAGCGCCGAAAGTGAAAAAAGGTGCTTTTGAGGATAGAGTGCGCAGGAAAGCAGAGAGGGCCAAATTGTGTGGGGCATTTGAAGGGGTTCCAGGAGGCAGTGAGGACCAGCATCACTTTTCCCTGCTGGCACCTTTGCTGTGGCAGCAAAAGCTGGACGTTTGTCTTTTTTGCTCCAAACAGCGCCGAAAGTGAAAAAAGGTGCTTTTGAGGATAGCGTGCGCAGGAAAGCAGAGAGGGCCAAATTGTGTGGGGCATTTGAAGGGGTTCCAGGAGGCAGTGAGAAGCAGCATCACTTTTCCCCGCTGGCACCTTTGCTGTGGCAGCAAAAGCTGGACGTTTGTCTTTTTTGCTCCAAACAGCGCCGAAAGTGAAAAAAGGTGCTTTTGAGGATAGAGTGAGCAGGAAAGCAGAGAGGGCCAAATTGTCTGGGGCATTTGAAGGGGTTCCAGGAGGCAGTGAGAAGCAGCATCACGTTTCCCCACTGTCACCTTTGCTGTGGCAGCAAAAGCTGGACGTTTGTCTTTTTTGCTCCAAACAGCGCCGAAAGTGAAAAAAGGTGCTTTTGAGGATAGCGTGCGCAGGAAAGCAGAGAGGGCCAAATTGTCTGGGGCATTTGAAGGGGTTCCAGGAGGCAGTGAGGACCAGCATCACTTTTCCCCGCTGGCACCTTTGCTGTGGCAGCAAAAGCTGGACGTTTGTCTTTTTTGCTCCAAACAGCGCCGAAAGTGAAAAAAGGTGCTTTTGAGGATAGACTTTTCAGGAAAGCAGAGAGGGCCAAATTGTGTGGGGCATTTGAAGGGGTTCCAGGAGGCAGTGAGAAGCAGCATCACTTTTCCCCGCTGGCACCTTTGCTGTGGCAGCAAAAGCTGGACGTTTGTCTTTTTTGCTCCAAACAGCGCCGAAAGTGAAGAAATTTGCTTTTGAGGATAGAGTGCGCAGGAAAGCAGAGAGGGCCAAATTGTCTGGGGCATTTGAAGGGGTTCCAGGAGGCAGTGAGAAGCAGCATCACTTTTCCCCGCTGGCACCTTTGCTGTGGCAGCAAAAGCTGGACGTTTGTCTTTTTTGCTCCAAACAGCGCCAAAAGTGAAAAAAGGTGCATTTGAGGATAGCGTGCGCAGGAAAGCAGAGAGGGCCAAATTGTCTGGGGCATTTGAAGGGGTTCCAGGAGGCAGTGAGGACCAGCATCACTTTTCCCCGCTGGCACCTTTGCTGTGGCAGCAAAAGCTGGACGTTTGTCTTTTTTGCTCCAAACAGCGCCGAAAGTGAAAAAAGGTGCTTTTGAGGATAGAGTGCGCAGGAAAGCAGAGAGGGCCAAATTGTGTGGGGCATTTGAAGGGGTTCCAGGAGGCAGTGAGGACCAGCATCACTTTTCCCCGCTGGCACCTTTGCTGTGGCAGCAAAAGCTGGACGTTTGTCTTTTTTGCTCCAAACAGCGCCAAAAGTGAAAAAAGGTGCATTTGAGGATAGCGTGCGCAGGAAAGCAGAGAGGGCCAAATTGTCTGGGGCATTTGAAGGGGTTCCAGGAGGCAGTGAGAAGCAGCATCACTTTTCCCCACTGGCACCTTTGCTGTGGCAGCAAAAGCTGGACGTTTGTCTTTTTTGCTCCAAACAGCGCCAAAAGTGAAAAAAGGTGCATTTGAGGATAGCGTGCGCAGGAAAGCAGAGAGGGCCAAATTGTCTGGGGCATTTGAAGGGGTTCCAGGAGGCAGTGAGGACCAGCATCACTTTTCCCCGCTGGCACCTTTGCTGTGGCAGCAAAAGCTGGACGTTTGTCTTTTTTGCTCCAAACAGCGCCGAAAGTGAAAAAAGGTGCTTTTGAGGATAGAGTGCGCAGGAAAGCAGAGAGGGCCAAATTGTGTGGGGCATTTGAAGGGGTTCCAGGAGGCAGTGAGGACCAGCATCACTTTTCCCCGCTGGCACCTTTGCTGTGGCAGCAAAAGCTGGACGTTTGTCTTTTTTGCTCCAAACAGCGCCGAAATTGAAAAAAGGTGCTTTTGAGGATAGAGTGCGCAGGAAAGCAGAGAGGGCCAAATTGTGTGGGGCATTTGAAGGGGTTCCAGGAGGCAGTGAGGACCAGCATCACTTTTCCCCGCTGGCACCTTTGCTGTGGCAGCAAAAGCTGGACGTTTGTCTTTTTTGCTCCAAACAGCGCCAAAAGTGAAAAAAGGTGCTTTTGAGGATAGAGTGAGCAGGAAAGCAGAGAGGGCCAAATTGTCTGGGGCATTTGAAGGGGTTCCAGGAGGCAGTGAGAAGCAGCATCACTTTTCCCCACTGGCACCTTTGCTGTGGCAGCAAAAGCTGGACGTTTGTCTTTTTTGCTCCAAACAGCGCAAAAAGTGAAAAAAGGTGCATTTGAGGATAGCGTGCGCAGGAAAGCAGAGAGGGCCAAATTGTCTGGGGCATTTGAAGGGGTTCCAGGAGGCAGTGAGAAGCAGCATCACTTTTCCCCGCTGGCAGCTTTGCTGTGGCAGCAAAAGCTGGACGTTTGTCTTTTTTGCTCCAAACAGCGCCGAAAGTGAAAAAAGGTGCTTTTGAGGATAGAGTGCGCAGGAAAGCAGAGAGGGCCAAATTGTGTGGGGCATTTGAAGGGGTTCCAGGAGGCAGTGAGAAGCAGCATCACTTTTCCCCGCTGGCACCTTTGCTGTGGCAGCAAAAGCTGGACGTTTGTCTTTTTTGCTCCAAACAGCGCCGAAAGTGAAAAAAGGTGCTTTTGAGGATAGAGTGAGCAGGAAAGCAGAGAGGGCCAAATTGTCTGGGGCATTTGAAGGGGTTCAAGGAGGCAGTGAGAAGCAGCATCACGTTTCCCCACTGGCACCTTTGCTGTGGCAGCAAAAGCTGGACGTTTGTCTTTTTTGCTCCAAACAGCGCCGAAAGTGAAAAAAGGTGCTTTTGAGGATAGCGTGCGCAGGAAAGCAGAGAGGGCCAAATTGTCTGGGGCATTTGAAGGGGTTCCAGGAGGCAGTGAGGACCAGCATCACTTTTCCCCGCTGGCACCTTTGCTGTGGCAGCAAAAGCTGGACGTTTGTCTTTTTTGCTCCAAACAGCGCCGAAAGTGAAAAAAGGTGCTTTTGAGGATAGACTTTTCAGGAAAGCAGAGAGGGCCAAATTGTGTGGGGCATTTGAAGGGGTTCCAGGAGGCAGTGAGAAGCAGCATCACTTTTCCCCGCTGGCACCTTTGCTGTGGCAGCAAAAGCTGGACGTTTGTCTTTTTTGCTCCAAACAGCGCCGAAAGTGAAGAAATTTGCTTTTGAGGATAGAGTGCGCAGGAAAGCAGAGAGGGCCAAATTGTCTGGGGCATTTGAAGGGGTTCCAGGAGGCAGTGAGAAGCAGCATCACTTTTCCCCGCTGGCACCTTTGCTGTGGCAGCAAAAGCTGGACGTTTGTCTTTTTTGCTCCAAACAGCGCCGAAAGTGAAAAAAGGTGCTTTTGAGGATAGCGTGCGCAGGAAAGCAGAGAGGGCCAAATTGTCTGGGGCATTTGAAGGGGTTCCAGGAGGCAGTGAGAAGCAGCATCACTTTTCCCCGCTGGCACCTTTGCTGTGGCAGCAAAAGCTGGACGTTTGTCTTTTTTGCTCCAAACAGCGCAAAAAGTGAAAAAAAGGTGCATTTGAGGATAGCGTGCGCAGGAAAGCAGAGAGGGCCAAATTGTCTGGGGCATTTGAAGGGGTTCCAGGAGGCAGTGAGGACCAGCATCACTTTTCCCCGCTGGCACCTTTGCTGTGGCAGCAAAAGCTGGACGTTTGTCTTTTTTGCTCCAAACAGCGCCGAAAGTGAAAAAAGGTGCTTTTGAGGATAGAGTGCGCAGTAAAGCAGAGAGGGCCAAATTGTGTGGGGCATTTGAAGGGGTTCCAGGAGGCAGTGAGGACCAGCATCACTTTTCCCCGCTGGCACCTTTGCTGTGGCAGCAAAAGCTGGACGTTTGTCTTTTTTGCTCCAAACAGCGCCAAAAGTGAAAAAAGGTGCATTTGAGGATAGCGTGCGCAGGAAAGCAGAGAGGGCCAAATTGTCTGGGGCATTTGAAGGGGTTCCAGGAGGCAGTGAGAAGCAGCATCACTTTTCCCCACTGGCACCTTTGCTGTGGCAGCAAAAGCTGGACGTTTGTCTTTTTTGCTCCAAACAGCGCCAAAAGTGAAAAAAGGTGCATTTGAGGATAGACTTTTCAGGAAAGCAGAGAGGGCCAAATTGTCTGGGGCATTTGAAGGGGTTCCAGGAGGCAGTGAGGACCAGCATCACTTTTCCCCGCTGGCACCTTTGCTGTGGCAGCAAAAGCTGGACGTTTGTCTTTTTTGCTCCAAACAGCGCCGAAAGTGAAAAAAGGTGCTTTTGAGGATAGAGTGCGCAGGAAAGCAGAGAGGGCCAAATTGTGTGGGGCATTTGAAGGGGTTCCAGGAGGCAGTGAGGACCAGCATCACTTTTCCCCGCTGGCACCTTTGCTGTGGCAGCAAAAGCTGGACGTTTGTCTTTTTTGCTCCAAACAGCGCCGAAATTGAAAAAAGGTGCTTTTGAGGATAGAGTGCGCAGGAAAGCAGAGAGGGCCAAATTGTGTGGGGCATTTGAAGGGGTTCCAGGAGGCAGTGAGGACCAGCATCACTTTTCCCCGCTGGCACCTTTGCTGTGGCAGCAAAAGCTGGACGTTTGTCTTTTTTGCTCCAAACAGCGCCAAAAGTGAAAAAAGGTGCTTTTGAGGATAGAGTGAGCAGGAAACCAGAGAGGGCCAAATTGTCTGGGGCATTTGAAGGGGTTCCAGGAGGCAGTGAGAAGCAGCATCACTTTTCCCCACTGGCAACTTTGCTGTGGCAGCAAAAGCTGGACGTTTGTCTTTTTTGCTCCAAACAGCGCCAAAAGTGAAAAAAGGTGCATTTGAGGATAGCGTGCGCAGGAAAGCAGAGAGGGCCAAATTGTCTGGGGCATTTGAAGGGGTTCCAGGAGGCAGTGAGGACCAGCATCACTTTTCCCCGCTGGCACCTTTGCTGTGGCAGCAAAAGCTGGACGTTTGTCTTTTTTGCTCCAAACAGCGCCGAAAGTGAAAAAAGGTGCTTTTGAGGATAGAGTGCGCAGGAAAGCAGAGAGGGCCAAATTGTGTGGGGCATTTGAAGGGGTTCCAGGAGGCAGTGAGGACCAGCATCACTTTTCCCCGCTGGCACCTTTGCTGTGGCAGCAAAAGCTGGACGTTTGTCTTTTTTGCTCCAAACAGCGCCGAAAGTGAAAAAAGGTGCTTTTGAGGATAGCGTGTGCAGGAAAGCAGAGAGGGCCAAATTGTCTGGGGCATTTGAAGGGGTTCCAGGAGGCAGTGAGAACCAGCATCACTTTTCCCCACTGGCACCTTTGCTGTGGCAGCAAAAGCTGGACGTTTGTCTTTTTTGCTCCAAACAGCGCCGAAAGTGAAAAAAGGTCCATTTGAGGACAGCGTGCGCAGGAAAGCAGAGAGGGCCAAATTGTCTGGGGCATTTGAAGGGGTTCCAGGAGGCAGTGAGAAGCAGCATCACTTTTCCCCGCTGGCACCTTTGCTGTGGCAGCAAAAGCTGGACGTTTGTCTTTTTTGCTCCAAACAGCGCCAAAAGTGAAAAAAGGTGCTTTTGTGGATAGAGTGAGCAGGAAAGCAGAGAGGGCCAAATTGTGTGGGGCATTTGAAGGGGTTCCAGGAGGCAGTGAGAAGCAGCATCACTTTTCCCCACTGGCACCTTTGCTGTGGCAGCAAAAGCTGGACGTTTGTCTTTTTTGCTCCAAACAGCGCCGAAAGTGAAAAAAGGTGCTTTTGAGGATAGAGTGCACAGGAAAGCAGAGAGGGCCAAATTGTCTGGGGCATTTGAAGGGGTTCCAGGAGGCAGTGAGGACCAGCATCACTTTTCCCCGCTGGCACCTTTGCTGTGGCAGAAAAAGCTGGACGTTTTTCTTTTTTTCTCTAAACAGCGCCGAAAGTGAAAAAAGGTGCATTTGAGGATAGCGTGCGCAGGAAAGCAGAGAGGGCCAAATTGTGTGGGGCATTTGAAGGGGTTCCAGGAGGCAGTGAGAAGCAGCATCACTTTTCCCCACTGGCACCTTTGCTGTGGCAGCAAAAGCTGGACGTTTGTCTTTTTTGCTCCAAACAGCGCCGAAAGTGAAAAAAGGTGCTTTTGAGGATAGCGTGCGCAGGAAAGCAGAGAGGGCCAAATTGTCTGGGGCATTTGAAGGGGTTCCAGGAGGCAGTGAGGACCAGCATCACTTTTCCCTGCTGGCACCTTTGCTGTGGCAGCAAAAGCTGGACGTTTGTCTTTTTTGCTCCAAACAGCGCCGAAAGTGAAAAAAGGTGCTTTTGAGGATAGCGTGCGCAGGAAAGCAGAGAGGGCCAAATTGTGTGGGGCATTTGAAGGGGTTCCAGGAGGCAGTGAGAAGCAGCATCACTTTTCCCCGCTGGCACCTTTGCTGTGGCAGCAAAAGCTGGACGTTTGTCTTTTTTGCTCCAAACAGCGCCGAAAGTGAAAAAAGGTGCTTTTGAGGATAGACTTTTCAGGAAAGCAGAGAGGGCCAAATTGTGTGGGGCATTTGAAGGGGTTCCAGGAGGCAGTGAGAAGCAGCATCACTTTTCCCCGCTGGCACCTTTGCTGTGGCAGCAAAAGCTGGACGTTTGTCTTTTTTGCTCCAAACAGCGCCGAAAGTGAAGAAATTTGCTTTTGAGGATAGAGTGCGCAGGAAAGCAGAGAGGGCCAAATTGTCTGGGGCATTTGAAGGGGTTCCAGGAGGCAGTGAGAAGCAGCATCACTTTTCCCCGCTGGCACCTTTGCTGTGGCAGCAAAAGCTGGACGTTTGTCTTTTTTGCTCCAAACAGCGCCGAAAGTGAAAAAAGGTGCTTTTGAGGATAGCGTGCGCAGGAAAGCAGAGAGGGCCAAATTGTCTGGGGCATTTGAAGGGGTTCCAGGAGGCAGTGAGAAGCAGCATCACTTTTCCCTGCTGGCACCTTTGCTGTGGCAGCAAAAGCTGGACGTTTGTCTTTTTTGCTCCAAACAGCGCCAAAAGTGAAAAAAAGGTGCATTTGAGGATAGCGTGCGCAGGAAAGCAGAGAGGGCCAAATTGTGTGGGGCATTTGAAGGGGTTCCAGGAGGCAGTGAGGACCAGCATCACTTTTCCCCGCTGGCACCTTTGCTGTGGCAGCAAAAGCTGGACGTTTGTCTTTTTTGCTCCAAACAGCGCCGAAAGTGAAAAAAGGTGCTTTTGAGGATAGAGTGCGCAGTAAAGCAGAGAGGGCCAAATTGTGTGGGGCATTTGAAGGGGTTCCAGGAGGCAGTGAGGACCAGCATCACTTTTCCCCGCTGGCACCTTTGCTGTGGCAGCAAAAGCTGGACGTTTGTCTTTTTTGCTCCAAACAGCGCCAAAAGTGAAAAAAGGTGCATTTGAGGATAGCGTGCGCAGGAAAGCAGAGAGGGCCAAATTGTGTGGGGCATTTGAAGGGGTTCCAGGAGGCAGTGAGGACCAGCATCACTTTTCCCTGCTGGCACCTTTGCTGTGGCAGCAAAAGCTGGACGTTTGTCTTTTTTGCTCCAAACAGCGCCGAAAGTGAAAAAAGGTGCTTTTGAGGATAGCGTGCGCAGGAAAGCAGAGAGGGCCAAATTGTGTGGGGCATTTGAAGGGGTTCCAGGAGGCAGTGAGAAGCAGCATCACTTTTCCCCGCTGGCACCTTTGCTGTGGCAGCAAAAGCTGGACGTTTGTCTTTTTTGCTCCAAACAGCGCCGAAAGTGAAAAAAGGTGCTTTTGAGGATAGAGTGCGCAGGAAAGCAGAGAGGGCCAAATTGTCTGGGGCATTTGAAGGGGTTCAAGGAGGCAGTGAGAAGCAGCATCACGTTTCCCCACTGGCACCTTTGCTGTGGCAGCAAAAGCTGGACGTTTGTCTTTTTTGCTCCAAACAGCGCCGAAAGTGAAAAAAGGTGCTTTTGAGGATAGCGTGCGCAGGAAAGCAGAGAGGGCCAAATTGTCTGGGGCATTTGAAGGGGTTCCAGGAGGCAGTGAGGACCAGCATCACTTTTCCCCGCTGGCACCTTTGCTGTGGCAGCAAAAGCTGGACGTTTGTCTTTTTTGCTCCAAACAGCGCCGAAAGTGAAAAAAGGTGCTTTTGAGGATAGACTTTTCAGGAAAGCAGAGAGGGCCAAATTGTGTGGGGCATTTGAAGGGGTTCCAGGAGGCAGTGAGAAGCAGCATCACTTTTCCCCGCTGGCACCTTTGCTGTGGCAGCAAAAGCTGGACGTTTGTCTTTTTTGCTCCAAACAGCGCCGAAAGTGAAGAAATTTGCTTTTGAGGATAGAGTGCGCAGGAAAGCAGAGAGGGCCAAATTGTCTGGGGCATTTGAAGGGGTTCCAGGAGGCAGTGAGAAGCAGCATCACTTTTCCCCGCTGGCACCTTTGCTGTGGCAGCAAAAGCTGGACGTTTGTCTTTTTTGCTCCAAACAGCGCCGAAAGTGAAAAAAGGTGCTTTTGAGGATAGCGTGCGCAGGAAAGCAGAGAGGGCCAAATTGTCTGGGGCATTTGAAGGGGTTCCAGGAGGCAGTGAGAAGCAGCATCACTTTTCCCTGCTGGCACCTTTGCTGTGGCAGCAAAAGCTGGACGTTTGTCTTTTTTGCTCCAAACAGCGCAAAAAGTGAAAAAAAGGTGCATTTGAGGATAGCGTGCGCAGGAAAGCAGAGAGGGCCAAATTGTGTGGGGCATTTGAAGGGGTTCCAGGAGGCAGTGAGGACCAGCATCACTTTTCCCCGCTGGCACCTTTGCTGTGGCAGCAAAAGCTGGACGTTTGTCTTTTTTGCTCCAAACAGCGCCGAAAGTGAAAAAAGGTGCTTTTGAGGATAGAGTGCGCAGTAAAGCAGAGAGGGCCAAATTGTGTGGGGCATTTGAAGGGGTTCCAGGAGGCAGTGAGGACCAGCATCACTTTTCCCCGCTGGCACCTTTGCTGTGGCAGCAAAAGCTGGACGTTTGTCTTTTTTGCTCCAAACAGCGCCAAAAGTGAAAAAAGGTGCATTTGAGGATAGCGTGCGCAGGAAAGCAGAGAGGGCCAAATTGTCTGGGGCATTTGAAGGGGTTCCAGGAGGCAGTGAGGACCAGCATCACTTTTCCCCGCTGGCACCTTTGCTGTGGCAGCAAAAGCTGGACGTTTGTCTTTTTTGCTCCAAACAGCGCCAAAAGTGAAAAAAGGTGCTTTTGAGGATAGAGTGAGCAGGAAAGCAGAGAGGGCCAAATTGTCTGGGGCATTTGAAGGGGTTCCAGGAGGCAGTGAGAAGCAGCATCACTTTTCCCCACTGGCACCTTTGCTGTGGCAGCAAAAGCTGGACGTTTGTCTTTTTTGCTCCAAACAGCGCCAAAAGTGAAAAAAGGTGCATTTGAGGATAGCGTGCGCAGGAAAGCAGAGAGGGCCAAATTGTCTGGGGCATTTGAAGGGGTTCCAGGAGGCAGTGAGGACGAGCATCACTTTTCCCCGCTGGCACCTTTGCTGTGGCAGCAAAAGCTGGACGTTTGTCTTTTTTGCTCCAAACAGCGCCGAAAGTGAAAAAAGGTGCTTTTGAGGATAGAGTGCGCAGGAAAGCAGAGAGGGCCAAATTGTGTGGGGCATTTGAAGGGGTTCCAGGAGGCAGTGAGGACCAGCATCACTTTTCCCCGCTGGCACCTTTGCTGTGGCAGCAAAAGCTGGACGTTTGTCTTTTTTGCTCCAAACAGCGCCGAAAGTGAAAAAAGGTGCTTTTGAGGATAGCGTGTGCAGGAAAGCAGAGAGGGCCAAATTGTGTGGGGCATTTGAAGGGGTTCCAGGAGGCAGTGAGAACCAGCATCACTTTTCCCCACTGGCACCTTTGCTGTGGCAGCAAAAGCTGGACGTTTGTCTTTTTTGCTCCAAACAGCGCCGAAAGTGAAAAAAGGTGCATTTGAGGACAGCGTGCGCAGGAAAGCAGAGAGGGCCAAATTGTCTGGGGCATTTGAAGGGGTTCCAGGAGGCAGTGAGAAGCAGCATCACTTTTCCCCGCTGGCACCTTTGCTGTGGCAGCAAAAGCTGGACGTTTGTCTTTTTTGCTCCAAACAGCGCCGAAAGTGAAAAAAGGTGCATTTGAGGATAGAGTGAGCAGGAAAGCAGAGAGGGCCAAATTGTGTGGGGCATTTGAAGGGGTTCCAGGAGGCAGTGAGAAGCAGCATCACTTTTCCCCACTGGCACCTTTGCTGTGGCAGCAAAAGCTGGACGTTTGTCTTTTTTGCTCCAAACAGCGCCGAAAGTGAAAAAAGGTGCTTTTGAGGATAGAGTGCACAGGAAAGCAGAGAGGGCCAAATTGTCTGGGGCATTTGAAGGGGTTCCAGGAGGCAGTGAGGACCAGCATCACTTTTCCCCGCTGGCACCTTTGCTGTGGCAGCAAAAGCTGGACGTTTTTCTTTTTTTCTCCAAACAGCGCCGAAAGTGAAAAAAGGTGCATTTGAGGATAGCGTGCGCAGGAAAGCAGAGAGGGCCAAATTGTCTGGGGCATTTGAAGGGGTTCCAGGAGGCAGTGAGAAGCAGCATCACTTTTCCCCGCTGGCACCTTTGCTGTGGCAGCAAAAGCTGGACGTTTGTCTTTTTTGCTCCAAACAGCGCCGAAAGTGAAAAAAGGTGCTTTTGAGGATAGAGTGAGCAGGAAAGCAGAGAGGGCCAAATTGTGTGGGGCATTTGAAGGGGTTCCAGGAGGCAGTGAGGACCAGCATCACTTTTCCCCGCTGGCACCTTTGCTGTGGCAGCAAAAGCTGGACGTTTGTCTTTTTTGCTCCAAACAGCGCCGAAAGTGAAAAAAGGTGCTTTTGAGGATAGCGTGCGCAGGAAAGCAGAGAGGGCCAAATTGTCTGGGGCATTTGAAGGGGTTCCAGGAGGCAGTGAGAAGCAGCATCACTTTTCCCCGCTGGCACCTTTGTTGTGGCAGCAAAAGCTGGACGTTTGTCTTTTTTGCTCCAAACAGCGCCGAAAGTGAAAAAAGGTGCTTTTGAGGATAGACTTTTCAGGAAAGCAGAGAGGGCCAAATTGTGTGGGGCATTTGAAGGGGTTCCAGGAGGCAGTGAGGACCAGCATCACTTTTCCCCGCTGGCACCTTTGCTGTGGCAGCAAAAGCTGGACGTTTGTCTTTTTTGCTCCAAACAGCGCCGAAAGTGAAAAAAGGTGCTTTTGAGGATAGAGTGCGCAGGAAAGCAGAGAGGGCCAAATTGTCTGGGGCATTTGAAGGGGTTCCAGGAGGCAGTGAGGACCAGCATCACTTTTCCCCGCTGGCACCTTTGCTGTGGCAGCAAAAGCTGGACGTTTGTCTTTTTTGCTCCAAACAGCGCCGAAAGTGAAAAAAGGTGCTTTTGAGGATAGACTTTTCAGGAAAGCAGAGAGGGCCAAATTGTCTGGGGCATTTGAAGGGGTTCCAGGAGGCAGTGAGGACCAGCATCACTTTTCCCCGCTGGCACCTTTGCTGTGGCAGCAAAAGCTGGACGTTTGTCTTTTTTGCTCCAAACAGCGCCGAAAGTGAAAAAAGGTGCATTTGAGGATAGCGTGCGCAGGAAAGCAGAGAGGGCCAAATTGTCTGGGGCATTTGAAGGGGTTCCAGGAGGCAGTGAGAAGCAGCATCACTTTTCCCCGCTGGCACCTTTGCTGTGGCAGCAAAAGCTGGACGTTTGTCTTTTTTGCTCCAAACAGCGCCGAAAGTGAAAAAAGGTGCATTTGAGGATAGCGTGCGCAGGAAAGCAGAGAGGGCCAAATTGTCTGGGGCATTTGAAGGGGTTCCAGGAGGCAGTGAGAAGCAGCATCACTTTTCCCCGCTGGCACCTTTGCTGTGGCAGCAAAAGCTGGACGTTTGTCTTTTTTGCTCCAAACAGCGCCGAAAGTGAAAAAAGGTGCTTTTGAGGATAGAATGAGCAGGAAAGCAGAGAGGGCCAAATTGTCTGGGGCATTTGAAGGGGTTCCAGGAGGCAGTGAGGACCAGCATCACTTTTCCCCGCTGGCACCTTTGCTGTGGCAGCAAAAGCTGGACGTTTGTCTTTTTTGCTCCAAACAGCGCCGAAAGTGAAAAAAGGTGCTTTTGAGGATAGACTTTTCAGGAAAGCAGAGAGGGCCAAATTGTCTGGGGCATTTGAAGGGGTTCCAGGAGGCAGTGAGGACCAGCATCACTTTTCCCCGCTGGCACCTTTGCTGTGGCAGCAAAAGCTGGACGTTTGTCTTTTTTGCTCCAAACAGCGCCGAAAGTGAAAAAAGGTGCATTTGAGGATAGCGTGCGCAGGAAAGCAGAGAGGGCCAAATTGTCTGGGGCATTTGAAGGGGTTCCAGGAGGCAGTGAGAAGCAGCATCACTTTTCCCCGCTGGCACCTTTGCTGTGGCAGCAAAAGCTGGACGTTTGTCTTTTTTGCTCCAAACAGCGCCGAAAGTGAAAAAAGGTGCATTTGAGGATAGCGTGCGCAGGAAAGCAGAGAGGGCCAAATTGTCTGGGGCATTTGAAGGGGTTCCAGGAGGCAGTGAGAAGCAGCATCACTTTTCCCCGCTGGCACCTTTGCTGTGGCAGCAAAAGCTGGACGTTTGTCTTTTTTGCTCCAAACAGCGCCGAAAGTGAAAAAAGGTGCTTTTGAGGATAGAGTGAGCAGGAAAGCAGAGAGGGCCAAATTGTCTGGGGCATTTGAAGGGGTTCCAGGAGGCAGTGAGGACCAGCATCACTTTTCCCCGCTGGCACCTTTGCTGTGGCAGCAAAAGCTGGACGTTTGTCTTTTTTGCTCCAAACAGCGCCGAAAGTGAAAAAAGGTGCTTTTGAGGATAGACTTTTCAGGAAAGCAGAGAGGGCCAAATTGTGTGGGGCATTTGAAGGGGTTCCAGGAGGCAGTGAGAAGCAGCATCACTTTTCCCCGCTGGCACCTTTGCTGTGGCAGCAAAAGCTGGACGTTTGTCTTTTTTGCTCCAAACAGCGCCGAAAGTGAAGAAAATTTGCTTTTGAGGATAGAGTGCGCAGGAAAGCAGAGAGGGCCAAATTGTCTGGGGCATTTGAAGGGGTTCCAGGAGGCAGTGAGAAGCAGCATCACTTTTCCCCGCTGGCACCTTTGCTGTGGCAGCAAAAGCTGGACGTTTGTCTTTTTTGCTCCAAACAGCGCCGAAAGTGAAAAAAGGTGCTTTTGAGGATAGCGTGCGCAGGAAAGCAGAGAGGGCCAAATTGTCTGGGGCATTTGAAGGGGTTCCAGGAGGCAGTGAGAAGCAGCATCACTTTTCCCCGCTGGCACCTTTGCTGTGGCAGCAAAAGCTGGACGTTTGTCTTTTTTGCTCCAAACAGCGCAAAAAGTGAAAAAAAGGTGCATTTGAGGATAGCGTGCGCAGGAAAGCAGAGAGGGCCAAATTGTCTGGGGCATTTGAAGGGGTTCCAGGAGGCAGTGAGGACCAGCATCACTTTTCCCCGCTGGCACCTTTGCTGTGGCAGCAAAAGCTGGACGTTTGTCTTTTTTGCTCCAAACAGCGCCGAAAGTGAAAAAAGGTGCTTTTGAGGATAGAGTGCGCAGGAAAGCAGAGAGGGCCAAATTGTGTGGGGCATTTGAAGGGGTTCCAGGAGGCAGTGAGGACCAGCATCACTTTTCCCCGCTGGCACCTTTGCTGTGGCAGCAAAAGCTGGACGTTTGTCTTTTTTGCTCCAAACAGCGCCAAAAGTGAAAAAAGGTGCATTTGAGGATAGCGTGCGCAGGAAAGCAGAGAGGGCCAAATTGTCTGGGGCATTTGAAGGGGTTCCAGGAGGCAGTGAGAAGCAGCATCACTTTTCCCCACTGGCACCTTTGCTGTGGCAGCAAAAGCTGGACGTTTGTCTTTTTTGCTCCAAACAGCGCCGAAATTGAAAAAAGGTGCTTTTGAGGATAGAGTGCGCAGGAAAGCAGAGAGGGCCAAATTGTGTGGGGCATTTGAAGGGGTTCCAGGAGGCAGTGAGGACCAGCATCACTTTTCCCCGCTGGCACCTTTGCTGTGGCAGCAAAAGCTGGACGTTTGTCTTTTTTGCTCCAAACAGCGCCAAAAGTGAAAAAAGGTGCTTTTGAGGATAGAGTGAGCAGGAAACCAGAGAGGGCCAAATTGTCTGGGGCATTTGAAGGGGTTCCAGGAGGCAGTGAGAAGCAGCATCACTTTTCCCCACTGGCACCTTTGCTGTGGCAGCAAAAGCTGGACGTTTGTCTTTTTTGCTCCAAACAGCGCCAAAAGTGAAAAAAGGTGCATTTGAGGATAGCGTGCGCAGGAAAGCAGAGAGGGCCAAATTGTCTGGGGCATTTGAAGGGGTTCCAGGAGGCAGTGAGGACCAGCATCACTTTTCCCCGCTGGCACCTTTGCTGTGGCAGCAAAAGCTGGACGTTTGTCTTTTTTGCTCCAAACAGCGCCGAAAGTGAAAAAAGGTGCTTTTGAGGATAGAGTGCGCAGGAAAGCAGAGAGGGCCAAATTGTCTGGGGCATTTGAAGGGGTTCCAGGAGGCAGTGAGGACCAGCATCACTTTTCCCCGCTGGCACCTTTGCTGTGGCAGCAAAAGCTGGACGTTTGTCTTTTTTGCTCCAAACAGCGCCGAAAGTGAAAAAAGGTGCTTTTGAGGATAGCGTGTGCAGGAAAGCAGAGAGGGCCAAATTGTCTGGGGCATTTGAAGGGGTTCCAGGAGGCAGTGAGAACCAGCATCACTTTTCCCCACTGGCACCTTTGCTGTGGCAGCAAAAGCTGGACGTTTGTCTTTTTTGCTCCAAACAGCGCCGAAAGTGAAAAAAGGTGCATTTGAGGATAGCGTGCGCAGGAAAGCAGAGAGGGCCAAATTGTCTGGGGCATTTGAAGGGGTTCCAGGAGGCAGTGAGAAGCAGCATCACTTTTCCCCGCTGGCACCTTTGCTGTGGCAGCAAAAGCTGGACGTTTGTCTTTTTTGCTCCAAACAGCGCCGAAAGTGAAAAAAGGTGCTTTTGAGGATAGAGTGAGCAGGAAAGCAGAGAGGGCCAAATTGTGTGGGGCATTTGAAGGGGTTCCAGGAGGCAGTGAGAAGCAGCATCACTTTTCCCCACTGGCACCTTTGCTGTGGCAGCAAAAGCTGGACGTTTGTCTTTTTTGCTCCAAACAGCGCCGAAAGTGAAAAAAGGTGCTTTTGAGGATAGAGTGCACAGGAAAGCAGAGAGGGCCAAATTGTCTGGGGCATTTGAAGGGGTTCCAGGAGGCAGTGAGGACCAGCATCACTTTTCCCCGCTGGCACCTTTGCTGTGGCAGCAAAAGCTGGACGTTTTTCTTTTTTTCTCCAAACAGCGCCGAAAGTGAAAAAAGGTGCATTTGAGGATAGCGTGCGCAGGAAAGCAGAGAGGGCCAAATTGTCTGGGGCATTTGAAGGGGTTCCAGGAGGCAGTGAGAAGCAGCATCACTTTTCCCCGCTGGCACCTTTGCTGTGGCAGCAAAAGCTGGACGTTTGTCTTTTTTGCTCCAAACAGCGCCGAAAGTGAAAAAAGGTGCTTTTGAGGATAGAGTGAGCAGGAAAGCAGAGAGGGCCAAATTGTGTGGGGCATTTGAAGGGGTTCCAGGAGGCAGTGAGGACCAGCATCACTTTTCCCCGCTGGCACCTTTGCTGTGGCAGCAAAAGCTGGACGTTTTTCTTTTTTTCTCCAAACAGCGCCGAAAGTGAAAAAAGGTGCTTTTGAGGATAGCGTGCGCAGGAAAGCAGAGAGGGCCAAATTGTCTGGGGCATTTGAAGGGGTTCCAGGAGGCAGTGAGAAGCAGCATCACTTTTCCCCGCTGGCACCTTTGCTGTGGCAGCAAAAGCTGGACGTTTGTCTTTTTTGCTCCAAACAGCGCCGAAAGTGAAAAAAGGTGCTTTTGAGGATAGACTTTTCAGGAAAGCAGAGAGGGCCAAATTGTGTGGGGCATTTGAAGGGGTTCCAGGAGGCAGTGAGGACCAGCATCACTTTTCCCCGCTGGCACCTTTGCTGTGGCAGCAAAAGCTGGACGTTTGTCTTTTTTGCTCCAAACAGCGCCGAAAGTGAAAAAAGGTGCATTTGAGGATAGCGTGCGCAGGAAAGCAGAGAGGGCCAAATTGTCTGGGGCATTTGAAGGGGTTCCAGGAGGCAGTGAGAAGCAGCATCACTTTTCCCCGCTGGCACCTTTGCTGTGGCAGCCAAAGCTGGACGTTTGTCTTTTTTGCTCCAAACAGCGCCGAAAGTGAAAAAAGGTGCATTTGAGGATAGCGTGCGCAGGAAAGCAGAGAGGGCCAAATTGTCTGGGGCATTTGAAGGGGTTCCAGGAGGCAGTGAGAAGCAGCATCACTTTTCCCCGCTGGCACCTTTGCTGTGGCAGCAAAAGCTGGACGTTTGTCTTTTTTGCTCCAAACAGCGCCGAAAGTGAAAAAAGGTGCATTTGAGGATAGCGTGCGCAGGAAAGCAGAGAGGGCCAAATTGTCTGGGGCATTTGAAGGGGTTCCAGGAGGCAGTGAGAAGCAGCATCACTTTTCCCCGCTGGCACCTTTGCTGTGGCAGCAAAAGCTGGACGTTTGTCTTTTTTGCTCCAAACAGCGCCGAAAGTGAAAAAAGGTGCTTTTGAGGATAGAGTGAGCAGGAAAGCAGAGAGGGCCAAATTGTCTGGGGCATTTGAAGGGGTTCCAGGAGGCAGTGAGGACCAGCATCACTTTTCCCCGCTGGCACCTTTGCTGTGGCAGCAAAAGCTGGACGTTTGTCTTTTTTGCTCCAAACAGCGCCGAAAGTGAAAAAAGGTGCTTTTGAGGATAGCGTGCGCAGGAAAGCAGAGAGGGCCAAATTGTCTGGGGCATTTGAAGGGGTTCCAGGAGGCAGTGAGGACCAGCATCACTTTTCCCCGCTGGCACCTTTGCTGTGGCAGCAAAAGCTGGACGTTTGTCTTTTTTGCTCCAAACAGCGCCGAAAGTGAAAAAAGGTGCTTTTGAGGATAGAGTGAGCAGGAAAGCAGAGAGGGCCAAATTGTGTGGGGCATTTGAAGGGGTTCCAGGAGGCAGTGAGGACCAGCATCACTTTTCCCCGCTGGCACCTTTGCTGTGGCAGCAAAAGCTGGACGTTTGTCTTTTTTGCTCCAAACAGCGCCGAAAGTGAAAAAAAGGTGCTTTTGAGGATAGAGTGCGCAGGAAAGCAGAGAGGGCCAAATTGTCTGGGGCATTTGAAGGGGTTCCAGGAGGCAGTGAGAAGCAGCATCACTTTTCCCCGCTGGCACCTTTGCTGTGGCAGCAAAAGCTGGACGTTTGTCTTTTTTGCTCCAAACAGCGCCGAAAGTGAAAAAAGGTGCTTTTGAGGATAGACTTTTCAGGAAAGCAGAGAGGGCCAAATTGTGTGGGGCATTTGAAGGGGTTCCAGGAGGCAGTGAGAAGCAGCATCACTTTTCCCCGCTGGCACCTTTGCTGTGGCAGCAAAAGCTGGACGTTTGTCTTTTTTGCTCCAAACAGCGCCGAAAGTGAAAAAAGGTGCATTTGAGGATAGCGTGCGCAGGAAAGCAGAGAGGGCCAAATTGTCTGGGGCATTTGAAGGGGTTCCAGGAGGCAGTGAGAAGCAGCATCACTTTTCCCCGCTGGCACCTTTGCTGTGGCAGCAAAAGCTGGACGTTTGTCTTTTTTGCTCCAAACAGCGCCGAAAGTGAAAAAAGGTGCATTTGAGGATAGAGTGCGCAGGAAAGCAGAGAGGGCCAAATTGTCTGGGGCATTTGAAGGGGTTCCAGGAGGCAGTGAGAAGCAGCATCACTTTTCCCCGCTGGCACCTTTGCTGTGGCAGCAAAAGCTGGACGTTTGTCTTTTTTGCTCCAAACAGCGCCGAAAGTGAAAAAAGGTGCTTTTGAGGATAGCGTGCGCAGGAAAGCAGAGAGGGCCAAATTGTCTGGGGCATTTGAAGGGGTTCCAGGAGGCAGTGAGAAGCAGCATCACTTTTCCCCGCTGGCACCTTTGCTGTGGCAGCAAAAGCTGGACGTTTGTCTTTTTTGCTCCAAACAGCGCCGAAAGTGAAAAAAGGTGCTTTTGAGGATAGAGTGCGCAGGAAAGCAGAGAGGGCCAAATTGTGTGGGGCATTTGAAGGGGTTCCAGGAGGCAGTGAGGACCAGCATCACTTTTCCCCGCTGGCACCTTTGCTGTGGCAGCAAAAGCTGGACGTTTGTCTTTTTTGCTCCAAACAGCGCCGAAAGTGAAAAAAGGTGCTTTTGAGGATAGAGTGCGCAGGAAAGCAGAGAGGGCCAAATTGTCTGGGGCATTTGAAGGGGTTCCAGGAGGCAGTGAGGACCAGCATCACTTTTCCCCGCTGGCACCTTTGCTGTGGCAGCAAAAGCTGGACGTTTGTCTTTTTTGCTCCAAACAGCGCCAAAAGTGAAAAAAGGTGCTTTTGAGGATAGAGTGAGCAGGAAACCAGAGAGGGCCAAATTGTGTGGGGCATTTGAAGGGGTTCCAGGAGGCAGTGAGAAGCAGCATCACTTTTCCCCACTGGCACCTTTGCTGTGGCAGCAAAAGCTGGACGTTTGTCTTTTTTGCTCCAAACAGCGCCAAAAGTGAAAAAAGGTGCATTTGAGGATAGCGTGCGCAGGAAAGCAGAGAGGGCCAAATTGTCTGGGGCATTTGAAGGGGTTCCAGGAGGCAGTGAGGACCAGCATCACTTTTCCCCGCTGGCACCTTTGCTGTGGCAGCAAAAGCTGGACGTTTGTCTTTTTTGCTCCAAACAGCGCCGAAAGTGAAAAAAGGTGCATTTGAGGATAGAGTGCGCAGGAAAGCAGAGAGGGCCAAATTGTCTGGGGCATTTGAAGGGGTTCCAGGAGGCAGTGAGGACCAGCATCACTTTTCCCCGCTGGCACCTTTGCTGTGGCAGCAAAAGCTGGACGTTTGTCTTTTTTGCTCCAAACAGCGCCGAAAGTGAAAAAAGGTGCTTTTGAGGATAGCGTGTGCAGGAAAGCAGAGAGGGCCAAATTGTCTGGGGCATTTGAAGGGGTTCCAGGAGGCAGTGAGAACCAGCATCACTTTTCCCCGCTGGCACCTTTGCTGTGGCAGCAAAAGCTGGACGTTTGTCTTTTTTGCTCCAAACAGCGCCGAAAGTGAAAAAAGGTGCATTTGAGGACAGCGTGCGCAGGAAAGCAGAGAGGGCCAAATTGTCTGGGGCATTTGAAGGGGTTCCAGGAGGCAGTGAGAAGCAGCATCACTTTTCCCCGCTGGCACCTTTGCTGTGGCAGCAAAAGCTGGACGTTTGTCTTTTTTGCTCCAAACAGCGCCGAAAGTGAAAAAAGGTGCTTTTGAGGATAGAGTGAGCAGGAAAGCAGAGAGGGCCAAATTGTGTGGGGCATTTGAAGGGGTTCCAGGAGGCAGTGAGAAGCAGCATCACTTTTCCCCGCTGGCACCTTTGCTGTGGCAGCAAAAGCTGGACGTTTGTCTTTTTTGCTCCAAACAGCGCCGAAAGTGAAAAAAGGTGTATTTGAGGATAGCGTGCGCAGGAAAGCAGAGAGGGCCAAATTGTCTGGGGCATTTGAAGGGGTTCCAGGAGGCAGTGAGAAGCAGCATCACTTTTCCCCGCTGGCACCTTTGCTGTGGCAGCAAAAGCTGGACGTTTGTCTTTTTTGCTCCAAACAGCGCCGAAAGTGAAAAAAGGTGCTTTTGAGGATAGAGTGAGCAGGAAAGCAGAGAGGGCCAAATTGTGTGGGGCATTTGAAGGGGTTCCAGGAGGCAGTGAGGACCAGCATCACTTTTCCCCGCTGGCACCTTTGCTGTGGCAGCAAAAGCTGGACGTTTGTCTTTTTTGCTCCAAACAGCGCCGAAAGTGAAAAAAGGTGCTTTTGAGGATAGCGTGCGCAGGAAAGCAGAGAGGGCCAAATTGTCTGGGGCATTTGAAGGGGTTCCAGGAGGCAGTGAGAAGCAGCATCACTTTTCCCCGCTGGCACCTTTGCTGTGGCAGCAAAAGCTGGACGTTTGTCTTTTTTGCTCCAAACAGCGCCGAAAGTGAAAAAAGGTGCTTTTGAGGATAGACTTTTCAGGAAAGCAGAGAGGGCCAAATTGTGTGGGGCATTTGAAGGGGTTCCAGGAGGCAGTGAGGACCAGCATCACTTTTCCCCGCTGGCACCTTTGCTGTGGCAGCAAAAGCTGGACGTTTGTCTTTTTTGCTCCAAACAGCGCCGAAAGTGAAAAAAGGTGCTTTTGAGGATAGCGTGCGCAGGAAAGCAGAGAGGGCCAAATTGTCTGGGGCATTTGAAGGGGTTCCAGGAGGCAGTGAGAAGCAGCATCACTTTTCCCCGCTGGCACCTTTGCTGTGGCAGCAAAAGCTGGACGTTTGTCTTTTTTGCTCCAAACAGCGCCGAAAGTGAAAAAAGGTGCATTTGAGGATAGCGTGCGCAGGAAAGCAGAGAGGGCCAAATTGTCTGGGGCATTTGAAGGGGTTCCAGGAGGCAGTGAGAAGCAGCATCACTTTTCCCCGCTGGCACCTTTGCTGTGGCAGCAAAAGCTGGACGTTTGTCTTTTTTGCTCCAAACAGCGCCGAAAGTGAAAAAAGGTGCATTTGAGGATAGCGTGCGCAGGAAAGCAGAGAGGGCCAAATTGTCTGGGGCATTTGAAGGGGTTCCAGGAGGCAGTGAGAAGCAGCATCACTTTTCCCCGCTGGCACCTTTGCTGTGGCAGCAAAAGCTGGACGTTTGTCTTTTTTGCTCCAAACAGCGCCGAAAGTGAAAAAAGGTGCTTTTGAGGATAGAGTGAGCAGGAAAGCAGAGAGGGCCAAATTGTCTGGGGCATTTGAAGGGGTTCCAGGAGGCAGTGAGGACCAGCATCACTTTTCCCCGCTGGCACCTTTGCTGTGGCAGCAAAAGCTGGACGTTTGTCTTTTTTGCTCCAAACAGCGCCGAAAGTGAAAAAAGGTGCTTTTGAGGATAGCGTGCGCAGGAAAGCAGAGAGGGCCAAATTGTCTGGGGCATTTGAAGGGGTTCCAGGAGGCAGTGAGAAGCAGCATCACTTTTCCCCGCTGGCACCTTTGCTGTGGCAGCAAAAGCTGGACGTTTGTCTTTTTTGCTCCAAACAGCGCCGAAAGTGAAAAAAGGTGCTTTTGAGGATAGACTTTTCAGGAAAGCAGAGAGGGCCAAATTGTCTGGGGCATTTGAAGGGGTTCCAGGAGGCAGTGAGGACCAGCATCACTTTTCCCCGCTGGCACCTTTGCTGTGGCAGCAAAAGCTGGACGTTTGTCTTTTTTGCTCCAAACAGCGCCGAAAGTGAAAAAAGGTGCTTTTGAGGATAGAGTGCGCAGGAAAGCAGAGAGGGCCAAATTGTCTGGGGCATTTGAAGGGGTTCCAGGAGGCAGTGAGAAGCAGCATCACTTTTCCCCGCTGGCACCTTTGCTGTGGCAGCAAAAGCTGGACGTTTGTCTTTTTTGCTCCAAACAGCGCCGAAAGTGAAAAAAGGTGCTTTTGAGGATAGACTTTTCAGGAAAGCAGAGAGGGCCAAATTGTCTGGGGGCATTTGAAGGGGTTCCAGGAGGCAGTGAGGACCAGCATCACTTTTCCCCGCTGGCACCTTTGCTGTGGCAGCAAAAGCTGGACGTTTGTCTTTTTTGCTCCAAACAGCGCCGAAAGTGAAAAAAGGTGCATTTGAGGATAGCGTGCGCAGGAAAGCAGAGAGGGCCAAATTGTCTGGGGCATTTGAAGGGGTTCCAGGAGGCAGTGAGAAGCAGCATCACTTTTCCCCGCTGGCACCTTTGCTGTGGCAGCAAAAGCTGGACGTTTGTCTTTTTTGCTCCAAACAGCGCCGAAAGTGAAAAAAGGTGCATTTGAGGATAGCGTGCGCAGGAAAGCAGAGAGGGCCAAATTGTCTGGGGCATTTGAAGGGGTTCCAGGAGGCAGTGAGAAGCAGCATCACTTTTCCCCGCTGGCACCTTTGCTGTGGCAGCAAAAGCTGGACGTTTGTCTTTTTTGCTCCAAACAGCGCCGAAAGTGAAAAAAGGTGCTTTTGAGGATAGAGTGCACAGGAAAGCAGAGAGGGCCAAATTGTCTGGGGCATTTGAAGGGGTTCCAGGAGGCAGTGAGGACCAGCATCACTTTTCCCCGCTGGCACCTTTGCTGTGGCAGCAAAAGCTGGACGTTTTTCTTTTTTTCTCCAAACAGCGCCGAAAGTGAAAAAAGGTGCATTTGAGGATAGCGTGCGCAGGAAAGCAGAGAGGGCCAAATTGTCTGGGGCATTTGAAGGGGTTCCAGGAGGCAGTGAGAAGCAGCATCACTTTTCCCCGCTGGCACCTTTGCTGTGGCAGCAAAAGCTGGACGTTTGTCTTTTTTGCTCCAAACAGCGCCGAAAGTGAAAAAAGGTGCTTTTGAGGATAGAGTGAGCAGGAAAGCAGAGAGGGCCAAATTGTGTGGGGCATTTGAAGGGGTTCCAGGAGGCAGTGAGGACCAGCATCACTTTTCCCCGCTGGCACCTTTGCTGTGGCAGCAAAAGCTGGACGTTTGTCTTTTTTGCTCCAAACAGCGCCGAAAGTGAAAAAAGGTGCTTTTGAGGATAGCGTGCGCAGGAAAGCAGAGAGGGCCAAATTGTCTGGGGCATTTGAAGGGGTTCCAGGAGGCAGTGAGAAGCAGCATCACTTTTCCCCGCTGGCACCTTTGCTGTGGCAGCAAAAGCTGGACGTTTGTCTTTTTTGCTCCAAACAGCGCCGAAAGTGAAAAAAGGTGCTTTTGAGGATAGACTTTTCAGGAAAGCAGAGAGGGCCAAATTGTGTGGGGCATTTGAAGGGGTTCCAGGAGGCAGTGAGGACCAGCATCACTTTTCCCCGCTGGCACCTTTGCTGTGGCAGCAAAAGCTGGACGTTTGTCTTTTTTGCTCCAAACAGCGCCGAAAGTGAAAAAAGGTGCTTTTGAGGATAGAGTGCGCAGGAAAGCAGAGAGGGCCAAATTGTCTGGGGCATTTGAAGGGGTTCCAGGAGGCAGTGAGAAGCAGCATCACTTTTCCCCGCTGGCACCTTTGCTGTGGCAGCAAAAGCTGGACGTTTGTCTTTTTTGCTCCAAACAGCGCCGAAAGTGAAAAAAGGTGCTTTTGAGGATAGACTTTTCAGGAAAGCAGAGAGGGCCAAATTGTCTGGGGCATTTGAAGGGGTTCCAGGAGGCAGTGAGGACCAGCATCACTTTTCCCCGCTGGCACCTTTGCTGTGGCAGCAAAAGCTGGACGTTTGTCTTTTTTGCTCCAAACAGCGCCGAAAGTGAAAAAAGGTGCATTTGAGGATAGCGTGCGCAGGAAAGCAGAGAGGGCCAAATTGTCTGGGGCATTTGAAGGGGTTCCAGGAGGCAGTGAGAAGCAGCATCACTTTTCCCCGCTGGCACCTTTGCTGTGGCAGCAAAAGCTGGACGTTTGTCTTTTTTGCTCCAAACAGCGCCGAAAGTGAAAAAAGGTGCATTTGAGGATAGCGTGCGCAGGAAAGCAGAGAGGGCTAAATTGTGTGGGGCATTTGAAGGGGTTCCAGGAGGCAGTGAGAAGCAGCATCACTTCTCCCCGCTGGCACCTTTGCTGTGGCAGCAAAAGCTGGGACGTTTGTCTTTTTTGCTCCAAACAGCGCCGAAAGTGAAAAAAGGTGCTTTTGAGGATAGAGTGAGCAGGAAAGCAGAGAGGGCCAAATTGTCTGGGGCATTTGAAGGGGTTCCAGGAGGCAGTGAGGACCAGCATCACTTTTCCCCGCTGGCACCTTTGCTGTGGCAGCAAAAGCTGGACGTTTGTCTTTTTTGCTCCAAACAGCGCCGAAAGTGAAAAAAGGTGCTTTTGAGGATAGCGTGCGCAGGAAAGCAGAGAGGGCCAAATTGTCTGGGGCATTTGAAGGGGTTCCAGGAGGCAGTGAGAAGCAGCATCACTTTTCCCCGCTGGCACCTTTGCTGTGGCAGCAAAAGCTGGACGTTTGTCTTTTTTGCTCCAAACAGCGCCGAAAGTGAAAAAAGGTGCTTTTGAGGATAGACTTTTCAGGAAAGCAGAGAGGGGCAAATTGTGTGGGGCATTTGAAGGGGTTCCAGGAGGCAGTGAGGACCAGCATCACTTTTCCCCGCTGGCACCTTTGCTGTGGCAGCAAAAGCTGGACGTTTGTCTTTTTTGCTCCAAACAGCGCCGAAAGTGAAAAAAGGTGCTTTTGAGGATAGAGTGCGCAGGAAAGCAGAGAGGGCCAAATTGTCTGGGGCATTTGAAGGGGTTCCAGGAGGCAGTGAGAAGCAGCATCACTTTTCCCCGCTGGCACCTTTGCTGTGGCAGCAAAAGCTGGACGTTTGTCTTTTTTGCTCCAAACAGCGCCGAAAGTGAAAAAAGGTGCTTTTGAGGATAGACTTTTCAGGAAAGCAGAGAGGGCCAAATTGTGTGGGGCATTTGAAGGGGTTCCAGGAGGCAGTGAGGACCAGCATCACTTTTCCCCGCTGGCACCTTTGCTGTGGCAGCAAAAGCTGGACGTTTGTCTTTTTTGCTCCAAACAGCGCCGAAAGTGAAAAAAGGTGCATTTGAGGATAGCGTGCGCAGGAAAGCAGAGAGGGCCAAATTGTCTGGGGCATTTGAAGGGGTTCCAGGAGGCAGTGAGGACCAGCATCACTTTTCCCCGCTGGCACCTTTGCTGTGGCAGCAAAAGCTGGACGTTTGTCTTTTTTGCTCCAAACAGCGCCAAAAGTGAAAAAAGGTGCTTTTGAGGATAGACTTTTCAGGAAAGCAGAGAGGGCCAAATTGTGTGGGGCATTTGAAGGGGTTCCAGGAGGCAGTGAGGACCAGCATCACTTTTCCCCGCTGGCACCTTTGCTGTGGCAGCAAAAGCTGGACGTTTGTCTTTTTTGCTCCAAACAGCGCCGAAAGTGAAAAAAGGTGCTTTTGAGGTTAGACTTTTCAGGAAAGCAGAGAGGGCCAAATTGTCTGGGGCATTTGAAGGGGTTCCAGGAGGCAGTGAGGACCAGCATCACTTTTCCCCGCTGGCACCTTTGCTGTGGCAGCAAAAGCTGGACGTTTGTCTTTTTTGCTCCAAACAGCGCCGAAAGTGAAAAAAGGTGCTTTTGAGGATAGCGTGCGCAGGAAAGCAGAGAGGGCCCAAATTGTGTGGGGCATTTGAAGGGGTTCCAGGAGGCAGTGAGGACCAGCATCACTTTTCCCCGCTGGCACCTTTGCTGTGGCAGCAAAAGCTGGACGTTTGTCTTTTTTGTTCCAAACAGTGCCGAAAGTGAAAAAGGTGCTTTTTAGGATAGAGTGCGCAGGAAAGCAGAGAGGGCCAAATTGTGTGGGGCATTTGAAGGGGTTCCAGGAGGCAGTGAGAAGCAGCATCACTTTTCCCGCTGGCACCTTTGCTGTGGCAGCAAAAGCTGGACGTTTGTCTTTTTTGCTCTAAACAGCGCCGAAAGTGAAAAAAGGTGCTTTTGAGGATAGCGTGTGCAGGAAAGCAGAGAGGGCCAAATTATCTGGGGCATTTGAAGGGGTTCCAGGAGGCAGTGAGAACCAGCATCACTTTTCCCCGCTGGCACCTTTGCTGTGGCAGCAAAAGCTGGACGTTTGTCTTTTTTGCTCTAAACAGCGCCGAAAGTGAAAAAAGGTGCTTTTGAGGATAGCGTGTGCAGGAAAGCAGAGAGGGCCAAATTATCTGGGGCATTTGAAGGGGTTCCAGGAGGCAGTGAGAACCAGCATCACTTTTCCCCACTGGCACCTTTGCTGTGGCAGCAAAAGCTGGACGTTTGTCTTTTTTGCTCCAAACAGCGCCGAAAGTGAAAAAAGGTGCATTTGAGGATAGCGTGCGCAGGAAAGCAGAGAGGGCCAAATTGTCTGGGGCATTTGAAGGGGTTCCAGGAGGCAGTGAGGACCAGCATCACTTTTCCCCGCTGGCACCTTTGCTGTGGCAGCAAAAGCTGGACGTTTGTCTTTTTTGCTCCAAACAGCGCCGAAAGTGAAAAAAGGTGCTTTTGAGGATAGAGTGAGCAGGAAAGCAGAGAGGGCCAAATTGTCTGGGGCATTTGAAGGGGTTCCAGG
>NW_028128045.1:0-42916 GCF_965231255.1 Vanellus vanellus
GGTGCGGGGGGGAGGGGGGGGGACTTGGGGTCCCCCCCTCCATGGTGAAGGTCCACGGTGTCTCGGGCACCGAACCCGAGGGGGGGGTCCTCGTTGCGGGGCCGGGATCGAGTCCGCGGGGGGGCCCAAAGGCAAGTGGCCCCCCCTGACTGGTGCTCCAGGAGAGTCCCAAGAGGAGGAGCTGGGGGCGGGGGGGGGGGGGCTTCCAGTGTACCCCCCATTTGCTCCCCAGTATGGCTCACATTTGGAGGGGGGGAAAGGGAATTTCTGCCTGCCCCCCCCCCCCCCCCCCTCCAGCGTCCAACTGGGGTGCCAGCTCTGTGTCCGGAGTGGGGGTGGGGGGGGGGTGGGGGGGGGTCGGTCATGTCGAGGGGAGGGTGCGCTTGGGGAGGGGGGAGACCTGGGGGGGGGGCCATGACCCCCCCCCCCGATGGGTCCATCACGTCACCACGAGACTCACACTGGACACAGACACGAACGCGGGGTGTCCGACCCCCCAACCCCCCCCCCGCCCAAAGACGCACCCCGGTCGTCGTCGTCCCCCCCCCCTCCGCTGTCTGTGCCCCTGGGGTGGGGGGGTGGTGTTGGGGGGCACCAGGAGGCCTTGGCGGGGGTGTCACCTCCTCCCCGGTGGGGAAGGAGTGGGGATGGTGGGGGGGTGGACAGGGCTAGGGAGGGGGGGGAGAGGGCCGCCCCCACTCCTCCCCCCTCCCCCCCCCCCCCCCCCCCCCCCAAAATCGCTGTGGTTTGAGGGTGGTTTAAGTCGGGTTGGAATTTTTCAAAGTCTGCAGCTTGGCCTCCAGTTCGGAGATCTGAAAAACAGCAAAGGGGAGAGGTCTCAGCCCGGGGGGGGGGGGGGGACCGGGGGGGGCACAGGGCCTGGGGGAGACACACAGGGACAGGGGACACATGGACATGGGTGCGAACATGTGGTGGGAAGGACGGGGCTGGGGGGGGGGGGGGAACACAGGACGAGGATACTGGGATGGGGGGACTGGACTGGGGGGGGGCACAGGACAAAGGGGGGCAGGACATGGGGGTGCTGGGGGGGGGAGACAGAGGGGTGGGGGGAAGGAGGGGGAGACAGGACAGGGGGAGAGTGCGGGCAGGGGGCTGGAGGGCCAGTGTGGGGCTGGGGGGGGCACGGGGATGGGGGGGGGGGCTGCAGGCAGGTGGTGGGTGAGTCTCTGTGGGATGTCAAGGGGACATTTTGGGGGTGATGGAGGAGGGCTTAAAGGGGGGGGGGGATATGGGGGGCTCTGCTGAGTGCCCCCCCGCTGCCCGCCTGCCCCCTGGTGCCCCCCAGCCGGGTGGATGCTGCTCCCCCCCCCCGCCTCCGCTGTGACCCATGGCAGCCCACCCGGGCGCTGCGGTGACCCCGGGGGACGCGGTGACCCCGCGGAGGATCTGCTATGACCCAGCACAGCTCTGGCCCCCACCCGCTGGGGGGGGGGGGGGGGAGAGGGGAATCCAGTGTAGCCAGCATGGAATCCAGTGTGATCGGTGGTGGGATCCAGCATGACCAGCATGGGATCCAGCTCCCAACGGAGGATCGAGCGTCACCCCCCCCCCTCCCCCCATCTCTTGCGCAGATCTACCGGGAACCACTGCGGGATCCCGCGCAAGCAGCCTGGGATCCAGCGCCCAAGAAGATCCCTTTTGATCCATTATGGGATGGATGTCGGACCCTGAAGCAGGATCCGCTGCGACCCAAGCCCTCGGCAGATCCACTGCAAATCCACTGTGGGATCCAGTGCCAGGAGGAGGATCGGGCGTGCGCCAGCGCCCGAGCAGATCCACTGCCATCCGGCGCAGTGGCGGGAGCACAATCCGGTGGGAGCCGGCGCCCAGAGCAGATCCACCGCGATCCGGCGTGGGATCCAGCAGCCGGAGCTCAGTCCAGAGGGGATCCAATGCCCCCACGCAGCTCCCGCTACCACCCGGCGTGGGATCCAGCGGCTGGCGCGAGCCGGCACCCGAGCAGATCTGCTGCGATCCATCCTGGGATCCAGCGGCGACGGGAAGCCATGGGCCGCGACGGCGGCGTGGCGGGAGCGGCGTGGCGGAGCGGGGCCAGGCGACGGCGGGACCGAAGCCGGGGCCGGCCATGCCCGCGGGGCTCAGGGGCAGCCCGCGTCCCGGCGCCCGGTGCCCACCTTCTCCTGCAGCTTCTCCATCTCCTCCTTGTGCGCCAGCTCCGACTCCTCCAGCACCCGCCGCTGCGCCGTCTCCTTCTTCAGAAACTCGATCTCCCTGTGGACACCAGCGCGTTGGTGCACGTCACCCCCCCCACCCGGCACCAGGGAGAACCTGGGGAGGTGGGGCAGGTCAGAGGGGACCCCGGGATTTGGGTGTCGGGGAGGGACCGTGCTCGGTGGGGTGGTGGTGCCCAGGGGATTGTCCATGCCCAAGAGTGAGGGATGCCCAGGAAAAAGCTGGTGGCCCAGATATGGGTCAACATCAAGGGGATGGTCCTTGCCCAAGGGGTGGTCCGTGCCCAGGGAAAGGTCTGCGCTCAGGTGAAGGTCCCTACCCAGAGGATGGTCCATTCCCAGGGATGGTCCCTTCCCCGGGGAAGGTCCCTGGCGAGGGATGTGAGATGGCCAGGAAGGATCTGGTGCCCCAGGGATAGGTCCATGTCAAGGGGAATGTCCCTGCACGAAGGATGGTCCCTCCTCCAGGGGATGGTCCCTTCCCAGGGGATGGTCCATGTCCAATGATAAGGGATGCCCAGGGAGGAGTTGGTGTCCCAGGGATGGTTCCATGTCAAGGGTAAGGTCCCTGCCCAAGGGATGGTCCCTGCCCAGGGGATGAAGGGTGCCCAGGAAGGATTTGGTGCCTCAGGGATGGGTTTCTGCCCAGAGGATGGCCTGTGCCCAGGGACAAGGGGTGCCCAGGAAGGGGTTGGTGCCCCAGGGATGGGTCCGTGCCCAGGGAGACGCTCCAAGCTAGGGGGAGGATGGGTGCCCAGGGCCCGGCGTTGCCCTCACTTTTGCTGGTACTCCTTGATGAGCCTCTTGGCCTTGCTGTACTTGCGCTCCAGGGTCTGGTACTGGGCCTGCGTCTCCTTGAGGTGCTCGTCCACGGCCTGGCAGAGGTTCTGCGCCTCCATCCAGTACCCCTCCAGCTTCTCCATCCGCTCCTTGTTCTCCTCCACGCTCTGCTCCAGCTGGGCCTTCTCGGCCCGCCAGCGCGCCTTCTCCTGCTCCAGGCACTGCAGCTGGGGGACAGCGGGGTCAGGACACGGCACGGCACGGCATAGCCAAGGAACAGGCATGGCGTGGCATGGCACGACATGGTATGGCACAGCAGGGTATGGTATGGCCAAGGAGTAGGCGTGACATGGCACAGCACGGCATGGCATAGCCAGGGAGCAGGCATGGCATGGCACTGCACGGCACAACATGGCACAGCATGGCACGGCATGGCACAGCATAGCCAGGGACCAGTCATGACATGGCATGGCATGGCATGGCACTGCACGGCACACCATGGCATGGCTTGGCACAGCAAGGCACAGCATAGCCAGGGAGCAGACGTGACATGGCATGGCTTGGCACAACATGGCATTGCATGGCATGGCGCGGCACAGCATGGCATGGCGTGGCATGGCATGGCGTGGCACAGCATGGCACGCCATAGCCAGGGAGCAGGCGCGACATGGCATGGCATGGCACTGCACGGCACAACATGGCTCAGCATGGCACGGCATGGCACAGCATAGCCAGGGACCAGTCATGACATGGCATGGCATGGCACTGCACAGCACAACATGGCATGGCACAACATGGCATGGCTTGGCACAGCATGGCACAGCATAGCCAGGGAGCAGGCGTGACGTGACATGGCATGGCTTGGCACAACACAGCATGGCATGGCATGGCATGGCATTGCATGGCACAGCATGGCATGGCTTGGCACAGCATGGCACGCCGTAGCCAAGGAGCAGGCATGGCATGGCACATCATGGCATGGCACGGCACGGCATGGCACAACTTGGCACAGCATAGCCAGGGAGCAGACGTGACATGGCATGGCTTGGCACAACACGGCATTGCATGGCATGGCGTGGCACTGCATGGCATGGCTTGGCACAGCATGGCATGGCATGGCACAGCATGGCACGCCATAGCCAGGGAGCAGGTGTGACATGGCATGGCATGGCACTGCACGGCACAACATGGCACAGCATGGCACGGCATGGCACAGCATAGCCAGGGACCAGTCATGACATGGCATGGCATGGCATGGCACTGCACAGCACAACATGGCATGGCACAACATGGCATGGCTTGGCACAGCATGGCACAGCATAGCCAGGGAGCAGGCGTGACGTGACATGGCATGGCTTGGCACAACACGGCATGGCATGGCATGGCACTGCATGGCACAGCATGGCATGGCGTGGCACAGCATGGCACGCTGTAGCCAAGGAGCAGGCATGGCATGGCACATCATGGCATGGCACGGCACGGCATGGCACAACATGGCACAGCATAGCCAGGGACCAGTTATGACATGGCATGGCACGGCACTGCACGGCACACCATGGCATGGCTTGGCACAGCATGGCACAGCATAGCCAGGGAGCAGACGTGACATGGCATGGCTTGGCACAACATGGCATTGCATGGCATGGCGCGGCACAGCATGGCATGGCGTGGCATGGCATGGCGTGGCACAGCATGGCACGCCATAGCCAGGGAGCAGGCGCGACATGGCATGGCATGGCACTGCACGGCACAACATGGCACAGCATGGCACGGCATGGCACAGCATAGCCAGGGACCAGTCATGACATGGCATGGCATGGCACTGCACAGCACAACATGGCATGGCACAACATGGCATGGCTTGGCACAGCATGGCACAGCATAGCCAGGGAGCAGGCGTGACGTGACATGGCATGGCTTGGCACAACACAGCATGGCATGGCATGGCATGGCATTGCATGGCACAGCATGGCATGGCTTGGCACAGCATGGCACGCCGTAGCCAAGGAGCAGGCATGGCATGGCACATCATGGCATGGCACGGCACGGCATGGCACAACTTGGCACAGCATAGCCAGGGAGCAGACGTGACATGGCATGGCTTGGCACAACACGGCATTGCATGGCATGGCGTGGCACTGCATGGCATGGCTTGGCACAGCATGGCATGGCATGGCACAGCATGGCACGCCATAGCCAGGGAGCAGGTGTGACATGGCATGGCATGGCACTGCACGGCACAACATGGCACAGCATGGCACGGCATGGCACAGCATAGCCAGGGACCAGTCATGACATGGCATGGCATGGCATGGCACTGCACAGCACAACATGGCATGGCACAACATGGCATGGCTTGGCACAGCATGGCACAGCATAGCCAGGGAGCAGGCGTGACGTGACATGGCATGGCTTGGCACAACACGGCATGGCATGGCATGGCACTGCATGGCACAGCATGGCATGGCGTGGCACAGCATGGCACGCTGTAGCCAAGGAGCAGGCATGGCATGGCACATCATGGCATGGCACGGCACGGCATGGCACAACATGGCACAGCATAGCCAGGGACCAGTTATGACATGGCATGGCACGGCACTGCACGGCACACCATGGCATGGCTTGGCACAGCATGGCACAGCATAGCCAGGGAGCAGACGTGACATGGCATGGCTTGGCACAACATGGCATTGCATGGCATGGCGCGGCACAGCATGGCATGGCGTGGCATGGCATGGCGTGGCACAGCATGGCACGCCATAGCCAGGGAGCAGGCGCGACATGGCATGGCATGGCACTGCACGGCACAACATGGCACAGCATGGCACGGCATGGCACAGCATAGCCAGGGACCAGTCATGACATGGCATGGCATGGCACTGCACAGCACAACATGGCACGGCACAACATGGCATGGCTTGGCACAGCATGGCACAGCATAGCCAAGGAGCAGACGTGACATGGCATGGCTTGGCACAACACGGCATTGCATGGCATGGCGTGGCACAGCATGGCATGGCGTGGCACAGCATGGCACGCCATAGCCAGGGAGCAGGCGCGACATGGCATGGCACGGCACAGCATGGCATAGCTTAACACAGCATGGCATGGCATGGCACATCATGGCATGGCTTGGTACAGTGTGGCACGGCATGGCATGGCACAGCATGGCACGGCATAGCCAGGGAGAAGGTGTGACATGGCACGGCGCGGTGCGGCACGGTGAGGGGTCTGGGAGGGGGGAGATGTGGGGAGCTGGGAGGGGAGGGGGGAGATGGAGACCGAGGGGGTCCCGGGGAGATGGATGGGGGTCCCTCCCGCCCGCAGGGTGCCGGGGCACCCGCTCACCTTCCTCTTCAGCTGCTGGATCTCAGCCTCGGTGACGGCGTGCTTGATCTGGAGCTGCGAGAGGAACCGGGTGTTCACACGGGGCGGGCACGTCCCCGCACCGCTCCCGGGCACGCACATGCTCCTCCACGTGTGGGCACACTCCCCCCTCCCCGGGCACCCCTCCGGCCCCTCCTCACCTCCTTGAACTTGTGCACCAGCTTTTCGGGATCCATCTCCACGGGGGAGAGCGTGTCCTCGTTCTCGGCCAGCTCGAACACCTCGATGGCCATCTCGCCGCTGGGGAACATGGGGCTCATCTCCTCCTCCTCGTCCGTGGCGTACTCGCCCGTCTGTAGAGGGCACGGAGCCACGTTGGCACGTGGTGGTCCCCAGCCTGGCACTGCCACCCCATACTGTGATCCCACCCGGAGAAACGGAGTCACTGGCCCCATATTGGTGGGGGGACCACGTCTGTCCCCTCTTGGGTGGGTGCTGTCCCCCTCACCTCCTCGTCATCCTCGGTGTACTGGGTGTAGCGCTGCTCGATCATCTCCCGCTGCCACCGCTCCTGCTCCAGCGTCTGCTGGATCAACTGGGCCACCTCGCTCTGCTCCCCCGGCTTCTCCCGCCCGATGAGGAACCTGTGGGGACGGTGGGGGCTCAGCCGGGGGTGGGGGGCTCTGACCGTGTTGGGGCTGGGGTGGGGGACACCCAAGTGGCACAGCCAGGGGACAATGGGGAAGCTCAGCCAGGGGACACCCAGGTGGCACAGCCAGGGGACATCCCTGCTAGGACAGGCAGTGCTCTTGGGGGTGGTGAATTTGGGGGGGGGGGGATATTATGGGGTCTGTGGGTGAGTTGGGGGTCTGGGGGGATCCTAGGCTGCTGTGGGGGCTTTTTGGGGGGGGGGGCAGGGGGGCGCTAGGGTGGCACAGGGCAGGCAGTGGCCGTGGGGCTGGGGGGACAGGGGTATTTTGGGGCAGGGGGACAGCCCAGCCTGGGAGCTGGGGTACTCTGGGGACAGGCTATGGGGCAGAGTGCCTCAGGGGGCCCGGCATGGGCTGTGGGGGTCTCCCGGCCCCCCCAAACCCCTCGGCCCCGAGCCCTACCGGACGCGGCCCTTGGTGTTCCTGAGGACGGAGGCGGCGAAGCTCTGCGTCACCCCCACCAGGCTGGTGCCGTCCACCTCCACGATGAGGTCGTTCACCTGGATCCTGGGGACAAGCGGACCATCAGAGCAGGGCCACCTCTTGCCCACCTCCTCTGGCATCTCCCACACCCGACAAACATCCGGCACATCTGCCTGCTCCCACACCAGCTCCTCCACCACCACCCAAGTCCATGGGCGCGTGGCAGTGGGGACCCAGGTGGGTTTTTGGGGCCGGGCAGCCCTTACCTGCCGTCCCGGTGGGCCGCCCCACCCTCCGTCACCGTCTTGACGAAGATGCCCAACTTCTCCAGGCCCATGTCGGCCCCCGCGCCCATGCCGATGATGCTGATCCCCAACCCTTCGGAGTCTGCGGAGAGAGAGCGCCATGTCCTTGGAGGGGTGGCAGCAGCCACGGAGTCACCTCCGACCTGTCCCCAGGGTGCCGCGGAGACCCCAGGGTGCAGGACGGGGTGAGGACCCACCTTTCTCCAGCTCCACAGGGAAGAGGTCGAGCCGCTCCACCCTCTTCTCCAGCTCGTACTCGGCCGATGCGGCCATGGGGTCAACGTCTTCATTGCGGCGGTCATAGTCTTCGTTGGAGTAAGTGCTGAAGACCTGCCGGGGAGGAGGGAGCTGCTCAGCGAGGCAGCGGGATGGGGTAGGAAAACACAACGGCCGCCCACCACCCCAGCACCAGCAACACCCATGGCCGAGGGGGCATCCCAGGGTGAGGGGAGTCCCGGGCAGGGGCATGGGGGGGTTGCTACTGAGCCTACGAGACACTGGAGAATCCCTCCTCCCAGGTCATGTCATGGAGTGATGGGGAGTTTGAGGAAGCGCGGAGGGTTCAGGATGGCCCCGGGAGCAGAGATGGCGCCATGTCCTGCATCCCACAGAGGGATGGATGGATGGTTGGGGGGGTGTGGGTGGATGGACAGAGAGATGGACAAAGGGGTGGATGAATGGAATGGCAGAGCGACACATGGACGGATGGACAGATGGATGGAGGGATGGAAGGATGGATGGATGGATGGATGGATGGATAGAAGGAAGCAAAGATGGATGGATGGATGGATGGATGGATGGATGGATGGATGGATGGAAGGAAGGAAGGGTGGATGGAAGAATGGAAGCAGGGATGGGGTGTACAAGCACTGGCTGCTCTGAGTCACACAGTTTGGGGAGGGCAGAACTGGCTTGTTCCCCCTCTGATCCCCTCATCCTCCCCCCACCCCAGGCAGGGGCTTCCCAGCTCTCGGCCCACCACCTTCTCACGGTCCAAACTGTCCTGCGGGAGCAGGGGAGGGCTCTCCCCCTCGGGCAGCCTCACCTCCTCTGCCCTTCCCTGCACCTCACCCCTGACTGGGCACCTCCATGCAAGCCTGGGCTGCCAGCCCGGGCCCTGAGGACCCAAACCCACCATCGTGCCCAGGAGAGGTAAATCCCACCGTAAGTTCAGGGTTGGTTTATTCCCCTGGGTTTCCACCTGGCAGGTTCAACCTCCACCTCCAGGCTCTCGCCTGGAGACATGCCTGGGCAGAGGGAGCACCAGGGACTCTGCGGACCTTGGGGGTCCACAGGTCACCCCCATCCCCAGGTCTCTGTCTCCCCCGGTGCCCGTCTCACCCCATCAGGCGTCACTTGTAGGATGCTTGAGCTTGGACACTGAGGAAGGGTCAACCTCATGTCTGGGGCTGCTCCCATCTTCCTATGGGTCTTGGGAGGTCCCCAGCCACCTTCAGTCCCAAGGGATGGGGATGGGGATGGGTCAACGGCCACACACATATGGTTCCCTAACGCGGTAAATCCCTGGGGCCACTGGCCCTAAACCCTCCCGCACCTGGTTCAATGGGGCCCGGCGGCTCAGGAGGGGCTGGGGGCACCCCCACACTCAGCCCGGGGCTGGGTACCACTGTGCCGGGCACCGAGGTGCTCCTGGCCAAGGTCGGACGTACCCAAGAGCCGGAGGGAGTGGGGTGCCACATCCCTGCACCCTGGGAGGTGGCCGGCACCCCTCTCCGCATGGGGACAGGCTGGCCGGGCGCTGAGCCTGGCAGATGTCCCCGGAGGGGCCCCGGCTCGGTGATGCCGCCGGGGCGAGTGGATTAGGGATAACACCGCAGGGCTAAAGCCTCGCCACAAAGGGTATTAGGGATGAGTGTCAAGGGCCATCGCTCAAAGCCCGGTGACACCCGCAGACGGGCAGGACCCACCCGGGTGGCACCCAGGGGTGCTGGGGATGAGCAGGGCAGGGGATGTGCCTCTGTACCCCCCTGTCCCTGTGTGTGCCCCGGGGGGCTGCGGGCACCTGAGCCCCCAGCCATGGGCCCACGTCCCGGCTCGCCCTGCGGTGCCCCCCACCCCTGTCCCCAGGTCCTGGGGGGTTTGGGACATGCCGGGGGTCCGGAGCGGGTTCTAAGGGAGAAGCAACCGGAGCCAGCACATGGCCAGGGGAAGGGGCTGTGTGTGCCCCCCCGACCCTGGGCGCAGGGTGCGCACTTTGGGGGCCCGTGCTGGGGCTGGATGGGGGTCCCCAGCCCTCCCAGCTCCACCCCCCCACCACCCCCCCAGTGGGTTTGGGGGGCTCAGCATCACCCATGCACCCGGGGCGGGGGAAGCTGGGGCTCTGGGATGGCTGGGTCCCCTCCCCACCTGCATACGGGACCCCCGCCCCCCCCATCCATCACCCTGCAGCGGGATGTGGGTAAAAGCGAGAGGCTGAAGGCAGTGCTGGGGGGAGCAGAGCACCCCAAAAAGCCCTGCAGCCCATCCATGGCGGGATGGGGGGGGGGGGGATGACATCCTTCTTAGGGACGGGTTGGCCGGTTCCCATAGGACCAAGACCCTCCCCCAGCATGAAGCCACCCAGCGCACCGCTGTCCCCTGCCCGGGCCACGGCGGTCCCCGTCCCCCCCGTCCCAGGTGGGGGCCACCCACCCGCTCTGACTCAGAGCCAGAATATAGGCCGGGGCTCTAAAAATAACCCAGCTCCGGCACAAAGCAATCGCTGCTCCTCCGGTCGGGGGGATTCGAGCAGGAGAGAACACCCCAAAAATAGCTGCATGGCCCCTTCTTCCCCTTCCCCCTCCCCCCCCCCCCCCCATCCCATCACTGGAGGCAGCATCCGAGATGGGGACCCCAATCCCAGCCCTGGTCCCCGCCCGGGAATTAGGAGGACATGGGGGATGCTGCCCCCCCCCCCCCCCCGCCCGGCCATGCCGCTGAGACACTTCCCCTTCCTCCACTTCCCGAAACGGTCCTGGGCGCCGGGCTGGGCCTGCGGTGGGGGTTCATACCCACCCCAATATCACTTCATCCTCGGGGACCCCCAGTTTGGGAGGAGCCCCGGGTACCGAGGGACCCCCGGGGACCAAAGGCAGAGGGTGGCAGTGCGGCCACCGCACCCAAAAAGCCCCTACCCGGATATTTCGGGCATCCCCACCCAAAATACAGGGTGGGTCCTGGCCCGTGCTGGGCACGGCGGTGGGTTGGCACTGGGCGCCGCGTGCAGGGCCACCCCAGCGGGTCCCAGTGCCACCCCTCCCCGTCACACCAGCGCCAGGGTGGTCCCTCGTTAGCGGGGTTGGGGGGAGCCCGGGCCATGCCAGGGCAGGGCCCTTCGTTAGCCGGCTCGTTAGCCAGGCCCAGGCAGTCGCCATCCTCCCCCCAGCGCAAGGGCATGGCCAAGCGGGATGCCATGCCCCATGGCTGGGGGGGGAGCAGAGACCCCCACCCCACACCCCTGTCCCAGGCACCAGCCCCCCCCCCCCCCCCCCCAAAAAGGGATGTTTGGGGGGGACATATACCCCACCCTGAGATGCTCCTCACCCTGGGTTGCCCCTCACCTTGGGGTGCTCCTCGCCCTGGGGTGCCCCCCGCCCTGGGGTACCCCCCCCATCCCCAGCTGCCCCCCCCCCCCCTTCCATCCCCATCCTGTCTCACCTGGATGGGGGCCGTGCTGAACTGGATCTTGCGGTTGGGGACGGGTTCCTCTTCCTCGGACAGCCCGGGGATCTCCACGCAACCCGACTCGGGCTCGTACAAGCCTTCGGCCTCCTCCTCCTCCTCCAGCCCGCTGCCCCCCGAGTCCTCCCCGAGCCCGCTGTAGGCACTTATGTCCACCAGGTCCGCCTCGGAGAAGTCCTCCTTCTTGGCCTCCTCGTAGCCATCGCCCTCCTCCGCCCGCTCGCCCTTGACGCCCTCCTCGCCCGCGGCCGCCCCCGAGTCCCCTTCCAGCCGGGGGGCGGTGGGCGCCGGACCCTCGGCCCCCTTGACCGGTTGGGGCGCGGGCACAGGTTCACCCGTCGCCTCCTCCTCCTCCTCGGCCTCGCCGCTCTCCTCCACCTCCACCGGCTTGATCTTGCAGACCTCCTGCACCCGTGGGGTGGCCGTCTCCTTCTCCGCCGGCCGGTTGGTCTTCCCCGTTGTCTTCTCCTCCTCCGGTGGCCTGGCTCGCGCTGGGGCGGTGTGGCCATCACCCGACCGTCCAGCCTCAGGGCTTGGCAAGAAGACCCGAGGTCGCTTGCCCACCACCTTGGCGTTGAGCGGTCCTCCCGCTCGCCCCGGTGCCTTGTGGAGGTTGTTACGGAGGTCGGCCTTCTCGAAGACGGCGCTGAGTTGGCTGACGGTGGGCGAGACGGCTTCGGTGTCCAGCTTGTCCAAGGACTCGGTGCTGCCGTTGAACCTCACCACCACGTCCAGCTTACGGTCCTGGAAACCGGCTCGTTCCTTACGTAGCAAGAGCTTGGTGGTGGTGGCCTTCTCCTGAGGGCTCCTCTCGAAGATCTTACGGGTCTCCTGCAGCTTGGAGAAGGGTTTGTCGGGTTTGGAATCGAAGCGACTGACCCTCTCCGAGACGCTGGTGCCCAGCTTGAGGAGGTTGCCCTGGTCCATGCTCTCGCTGAGGCTGCCGGCCCGGGGCAAGGAGAGACGGACGGGCTTCTCCTTGGCCTTGGCCAGGTCGCAGGCGCCCTCGGGGCCGGGCGCCGTCCCCATCTGCAGGAACATGTTCTTGATACGGTGAACGTTGGAGCCATACTTCTTACCCCGGCTTTTCTTGCCGTCTTCGCCGTCGGCCTCCTTTGTGGGTGCCAGGGCCTGGATGGTGGCCTCGTAGGCGTTCCGATGCGGGGACGCGCTCCGCAGCCCCCCGCCGCCCGTCGCCGCCCCGCCGGAGGGTGACCCCCCGCCGCCACCGGCGGCCGCCCCGCCGCCTGCCTCCGTCCTCAACATGCCGCCACCGGGCCTCCGCGCCGCATCGCCTGCCGCCGCCGCCGCCGCTGCCACCGCCGCCACCACCGCCGCCGCCGCGGCCCCTCGCCGGTTACAGCGGCATGGGGAGCGGGATGCCGCCCGCGGCGGGAGTCGGCGGGCAGGGGGGCCACCACCGGCACACCTGCACCGGCCCGCGGAGGGGGGCTGCGGAGCCCGGTCAGGCCATGGCCATCTTGGGGTGCCCCCCCTCCACCCCCAGCCCTTCTTCCTTCCTCCCTTCTCCTCCTCCTCTTCCCCTTTCTCTGTGGCTGGTGATGGAGCCGCTGCTGCTGCTGCCTGCGATCTGCCCGCCCCGCTGCCCGCAGAGCCCTCTGGGTCTTAGCGGCGCGCTCGCTCTTCCTCTTCCTCGCTCGCCCCCGCTTCGGCCTCCACAGCCGCCCACGGGGACCCCCGACACCCCCCCAACCCACCAGACGCCCCACGGTCCCCTCCCCACACCCCCACGGCGTGCGCGTTATCGTGTGTGTGTGTGTGTGTGTGTGTGTCCCTCCCTCCCGCAGCATCCGTGCTGTGCCGTGCGTGTCCCCCCGGTTCGTCCGGTGTTGTTGCCCCCCTCCCTTCCCCCCCAGCTCTGTCCCCATGTCACCCCCTCCCCCCGCCATGCCTGACTGCTTCTGCCCCTGTGTCCCCCCCCCCCCCCCCCATTTCGTCCCTGTGGCCCCCAGGCTGGTCCCTATGTGCCCTCATACCTGTCACTGTACCCCCCAGTTTTACACCCCCATCCTCTGCATCTGCCCCTACATCCCCCCATGCTGCCCCCGTATCCCCCTAATTTTGTACCCGTGTCCCCCCAGCCCCATATCCCCCTAATTTTATACTATGTCCCCCATCCCATCCCCATATCCCCCTAATTTTGTACCCGTGTCCCCCCATCTCCATATCCCCCTAATTTTGTACCAGTGTCCCCCCAGCCCCATATCCCCCTAATTTTATACTGTGTCCCCCCATCCCATCCCATCCCATCCCATCCCATCCCATCCCATCCCATCCCATCCCATCCCATCCCATCCCCACATTCCCCTAATTTTGTACCCGTGTCCCTTCATCCCCATATCCCTCTAATTTTGTACTATGTCCCCCCATCCCATCCCATTCCATCCCATCCCATCCCCACATCCCCCTAATTTTGTACCCGTGTCCCCCCATCCCCATATCCCATCCCCCTAATTTTATACTATATGCCCCCATCCCATCCCCATATCCCCCTAATTTTGTACCCGTGTCCCCCCATCCCCATATCCCCCTAATTTTATACTATGTCCCCCCATCCCATCCCCATATCCCCCTATCCTGTCCCCACCCCCCAATTTTGTCCCCACATCCCCCCATCCTGTCCCTGCGCCCCTCGTGGGTCTGTCCCCGTGTCCCCCTCCTCCTCTCCCAGTGCCCCCCCCCTCCAATTTTGTCCCCATGTCCCCCTGCTCTCCCATCCCTTGGGACCGCTATACGCCCGTGCCCCCCCCCCCACCCCCCCATCTCGAGGTGTCCCACAGTGTCCCTATGGGGCCCCTATTTACTGTCTGTCCCCATAAATCGGTCCCTGGGGTGCAGCACGTGTCCCCCCCCCCAATGCCTCCACCCGGGGCTGGCAGGAGGGGACACTAAGGCAAGTGGACCCCAGTGCGGGGTGGGGGGGTCCATGATGCTGCACCCCTTCCTCCCTGTACCCACCAGGTGGGTTTTGGGGGAGAACTGGGGATTTTGCTGTCTTCCCGCCGGGACACCGCGGAGGGCCCAGAGCCGCCAGTTTGGGGCCTTGGCGGGGGTCCCTGCTGCGGGAGGAGCACCCCAAGGGACTGGGGGCCGGGGTGGGGGGTGGGGGGGGGTGGGGGGGGGCAGCCCTGCTCCCCCAGACCGGGGAGCACACAGGCGCCGGGACCCTGCAGAAGCCCCGCGTCGCCCGGCGCAGCCTCACGGCCCTTTTGTGCGTGACGCGGCATGACGAGACGTGACGTGACGTGACGCGGCGCGACTTTCCTCCCCGCAACCCCCCCCCCGCCGCCGCCACCCGCTTCCCTTTCCGCTGCTGCCATCCCCCCCCTTATCCCCCCCCCTCCTCCCACCCCCGCTCCCCCCCATCCGAACCCCACCACGGGGCCTGGCCCCCCCCGCCACCGCCAGCCCTCCCCTGTCCCAGCACCCTCCGCTCCGTCCCTCCGCGCACACACACCCCCCCGTGCACGCACACGCGTGTGCGTACACACACGCGTGTTCCTTCAGTGTCGCACAAGGGCACACGCGTGTGCGAGACATGCTGGGGGAGGGGGGCAGCTGTCCCCAAGTGTCCCCACTGCCATCCCACTACCCACAAGTGGGGGGCAGCAGGATGGGGACACCCCACTGGACAACCCCCCCCCCCCCCCCCCCCCCCAGGGGACATGGCAGCCCCATTCCTCCCCCCCCCCCCAATGTGCTGGAGGGGCTGCGTGCCACAGGGCCTTGCTGGCAGGAGGTGGCCGTGGCGGGGGGCTACGCCACGTCCGCAGTGGGGACCCCCCCCAGGAGGGCCCCCCCACGGCCAGGCCAACCCCGCTGCCTCCGTCAATCAGCCCTGGCCCCGCTCCCGGCTGGTGGCGAAGATGGAGGTCCCCGAGCTGCTCCGGGTTTGGGTGCTGGCAGGCGAGTGGCAGCCCCGTCACCCCCCCCCCTGGGTTGGGGGGGGGGGGGTGTTGGGGACACGGCTGGGACAGGGGAGTAACCCCAGCAGGGAGCGGATGGGGGGGACCCCCAGAGAGGAGTGGGGAGAGGGGGTGCCGGTTGGGGGGGGGACGGACGGTGCTGCGACGTGACAGAGCTAAATTAAGCCGTCCTGTCCCTGGTGCCAGCTGGGTTTGGGGGGGGGGGGGACGACACCGAGTGACACGTCTCTGTGACGGGTCCAGGGCAGGGGAAGGAGTTATCCCCATCCCCGTCCCCGTCCCCATCCCCGTCCCCATTCCCACCCCCTCCTAAATACAGCCCACCCCGTTGTCCCGGGACGCCTGGCACTGCAGGGACGCGTTTCTGCCCCAGACGGGTGTCCCCGGGGGGGGGCTGTGGGCACCTACGGGTCACCCCGGTGTCTCTGGGGAATGGGGAAACTGAGGCAGGGAGGAGCCGCGTTCCCCAGCCCCGGCTCTAGCCCCGTGCCTGGCTGCAGCCATGGCCCTGGGGGGGTCCCGGGCCACCCTCCCCGACCACCACGTCCTCCCCGACCACCATGTCTCCTCCGAGACCGGAGCCATCTTCGTCCACGAGCTGGAGCGGGAGCTGTTCCAGGAGGCCTTCCTCGCCGGGGGCGAGGATGACGGGGGTGAGGGCCAGGCCGAGGGGAGTGGGGACGGGGACGGGGTGTCCTGCAGTGCCTGGGTTGGGGGTGGCTGGGGCTGATAATGGGGGGCACTGGTTAATGCCTCTCTCCATCCATCCACTCCTGCACACTTCCATCCATGCATCCATGCATCCGTCCATCCAGACCTGTACATTTCCATCGATGCATCCATGCATCCATCCCTCCATTCCTCCATCCATCCAGACCTGTACATTTCCATCCATGCATCCATGCATCCATCCTTCCATCCCTCCATCCCTCCATCCATCCCTCCATCCATCCATCCATCCATCCATACCTGTACATTTCCATCCATCCATCCCTCCATCCACCCAGACCTGTACATTTCCATCCCTGCATCCATCCCTCCATCCCTCCATCCATCCCTCCATCCATCCATCCATCCATCCATACCTGTATATTTCCATCCATCCATCCATCCCTCCATCCCTCCATCCACCCAGACCTGTACATTTCCATCCCTGCATCCATCCCTCCATCCCTCCATCCATCCCTCCATCCATCCATCCATCCATCCATACCTGTATATTTCCATCCATCCATCCATCCCTCCATCCCTCCATCCACCCAGACCTGTACATTTCCATCCCTGCATCCATCCCTCCATCCCTCCATCCATCCCTCCATCCATCCATCCATCCATCCATACCTGTATATTTCCATCCATCCATCCCTCCATCCCTCCATCCACCCAGACCTGTACATTTCCATCCCTGCATCCATCCCTCCATCCCTCCATCCCTCCATCCATCCCCCACCACTGAGAGGTTGGGGGTCACCTCCATTTGGGGTCGTTCAGCTCAAAAAAGGCAGCAAGACCCCCCCATGGGCCGCAGACCGGTCGTGCTTCCTTGTTGGGACCAGTTGGATGGGGAAGGGCTTGCAGGGAGGCAGGGGTCCGCCCCGTGGCACAGCCTGGTGGCACGCGGGTCCCCATGTCTATGTCTGTCCCCACCCGTCCGCGTGTCCCGGTGCCCTGCAGCCGCCCCCATCACCTTCCAAGCCCACCTCCGGGACCACCCCGACCTGCCGCGGTGGCTGCGGTACATCCAGCGCGACCCCCACCAGCCGGGCTACCTCTACGGCTGCCCCACGGCCACCGAGGTGGGCACCCACACCATCGAGGTAGGTGCCCACCCTCGCAGTCCCATGCCAGGGGGTGCCATGAGGGGGGTATGGCATCTTCGGGGGCGTCCCCTTGACTTGCAGGTGCTGGCGTACAACCGGCACACCTACGAGACGGCAGCACAGCTCCTCATCATCACCGTCATCCCCGCTCCAGGTAAGGGGTCTGCACCCCCAAATGGCACCCGGCTGCCCTGGACCCCCCCAAGACGGCCGCGGGGTGTCCCCATGGGTGCCACGTGTCCCCCGCAGGCGGGGAGCCACCGTTCCAAGGCGAGTTCCTGGTGGAGAACAGGAACGTGGAGGAGTTGCTGCCGGCGGCCGCGCAGGAGATCTTCCTCCAGGCCACAGCCGGCGTGTGGGAGCGGGACGACCTCCGTGTCATCAATGTCACCTCCGCCTTGGACCGGGGTGGCCGTGTCCCGCTGCCCATCGAGGGACGCAAAGAGGGGTATGGGCAGATCTGGGAGGCGCTGGGGTTGTTCCTGGGCAAACCCCCGACCTCCACGAACGGGGTTTTGGTGGGGGTGGGGTGGGGGGGTGGATGCCACCTCCAGCTGGTGTCCCCCCCACCCCGGTAGGGTGTACGTGAAGGTGGGCTCCCGTGGTGCCTTCTCGCCCTGCTTGGCCTCCGCCGCCTCCCCGCAGAGCCGCTTCCTCTGCAGCCTGGGCCAGCAGCCCCTCGCCTCCTGCTACGACACCTTCGCCCCCCACTTCACCCTCCGCTGGTGCAACCTCACCCTGGTGAGACCCCCACCCCCACCACCCCACCACCCCACGCACCAACCCCCCCCCCCCCATCCCCCTCCTCCCCCCCGTGGGGACCACCCCCCCCCAACGCACACCCCCCCTAACCATCACCCCGTTGCAGCTGCAGGTCTGGTCCAGCCCCACATCGCCGGGGCCGGTGTGGGGTTCTGGGGTGTTGGAGGAGACGGGGGATTTCCAGCCCCCCACCGAGGTCCCCCCCCGGGACCTGCTGCCCGGGTACCTGGTGACGCTGCTGGTGCCGCTGGCGGTGGCTGCGCTGCTCTGCCTTCTCCTGGGCCACCTCATGTGCTGCCGCAGGGAAGGAGTGTGAGTCGGGGGGGGGGGGACATACTCAGGGCGGGGGTCCCCCCATCCCAACCAGGGCGTGAGCACCCCGGGGTGGGTGCCCCTTCCCCGGCCATCGTGACCCCAAGACAACCCGGAGGTGGTGAGAACCCTTCTCACCATCGTCATGTGTTTTTCCGTTTTTTCCTCTGTTTTGTAGGCAAAAAAGGGACTTGGAGACGTCTGAGTAAGTCCCCGCGCCCGGTGTGGGTGCTGGGGGGCTGCTTTTGGGGGGGGGGGGGGGGGGAGGAGCGGACACTTTGTCATGACCAAGCGCAGGGATGGCCAGCAGGGATGGGGACGGGGACGGTGAGCTGTCAGCTGTCTTGGGGATGTTACAGAGGTGATGGAGCCTAAAGATCTCCCCAAAGGGCCCCCTCCAGCCCCCCTCCTCCTCTCCCCACACCTCGGCGCCCCCCAATAACCCCCCACAGACGCGGGCTGGAGCACAAGAGCTGGTTTACTTCTCCAGTAGCCTCAGCCGGACTCAACACCAGCGAGGAGGACCCCAATGATGGGGAGCAGACCACAAATGATGGGGTGCAGAGCCCCATGATGGGTGGGCAGATACCCATGGTAGGAGAGCAGACCCCAGTGATGGGGTACAGACCCCAACATTGAAGGGTAGACCCCAACAATGGGGGAACAACCCCAATGACGGGGTACACACCCCAATGATGGAGGGGCAGACCCCAATGATGGGGGACCAACCCCAGCGATGGGGTACAGACCCCAGCGATGGAGGGGCAGACCCCAATGATGGGAGACCAACCCCAGTGATGGAGGAGCAGACCCCAGCAATGGAGGGGCAGACCCCAATGATGGGAGACCAACCCCAGTGATGGAGGAGCAGACCCCAGCAATGGAGGGGCAGACCCCAATGATGGGGGACCAACCCCAGTGATGGGGTGCAGACCCCAATGATGGGTGGGCAGACCCCCATGGTAGGAGAGCAGACCCCAGTGATGGGGTACAGCCCCCAATATCGAAGGGTAGACCCCAACGATGGGGGAACAACCCCAATGACAGGATACACACCCCAATGATGTGGGCGCAGACCCAAATGATGGGGGACAAACCCCCCCAACCCCCTCCCCAAATGGATGCGGGTGGTAACCCGGGAGCCCAGCACCCAGTTGTCCTTCTCCCTCAGCATCCAGCTGGTCCACCACACCACCATCCACGGTGACACGGAGGAGCTGAGGCACATGGCCGGCAGCCGGGATGTCCCACGACCCCTTTCCACCCTTCCCATGTTCAACGTCCGCACGGGTCAACGCATCAACCCCATGCCCGGTCCCCCCGATGGTGCCCGCGTCCCCCTCCTCCAGCAGTGAACCGGGATGGTGGGTGACACTGGGATGATGCTGGTGGGTGCGGGGGGGGATAATCCCAGAGATGGAGAAAAAGGTGTCATGACGTTTTTGGGGACACTTCGCAGGGGACAAAAGCCCGGCAGCGGGCAGAGCCCAGCCGGACGGGCGGTCGCCCGTCCGGCTGGGCTCTGCCCGCTGCCGGGCTATTGCCTGGAGCATTTTTTTGGGGGGGGGGGGGGGGGTGTCATCAACATCCCTATGCATCAGTGGGGCAATACAGATGTTTCGGGGGTTGATAAAGTGGTGGTTTAACCATGAGATGTGGGTTTTCTGCTTTATTTTTGGCCCCTTGCAAACATTTGGTTGCGGTGGTCCGGCGGAGGGCAGCGGGAGGGGGGGGGGGAGGGGGAAGGTTTTGGGGTGCAGCACTCTTTCTGGCTGCAAACGGTGCCATGAGTTTGCCAGTTCTCTGCCCAAGACTGGATGAGCCCCCGAGGTTGAGGGGAGGGGGGGGGGATGCCAAGGGGCTGAGGTCCTGTTGGGGGGGGGGGGTGTCCTGGTCTGTCTGTTCTTTTGGGGGGGTCCTGCTCCCCTCTGCCCCCATCTTCGGCTGCTTTGCTCCATCTGGGTGTCCTGCTTGCACCCGCTCCCACCCTGCTCCATCCATGACACCCCCCCCCACCCCACGGCAAGGGCTTGATCCTGTCACCCCCCCACCCCCCCATCCCAGCCCTGCGGAGGGAAAGGGATTTGCGGAGAGCAGGTTGGGGACAGGGACAATAAAGGACACACACACAGAGCCTCAGGGACCCCCACTGGCACCCCAATGTCCCCCCGACTCACCTGGGTGCCCGTGTCCGGCAGGATCTCGCCGGGACCCCCCCCCCCGGTTGCTCCGGCCGCTCGCCCCTTCCACCGCGCAGACCCGGGCATCCCGCTCAGCATCCCGCTCGGCATCCCGCTCGGCATCCCGCTCGGCACCCCCATAACCCCTCCCCATCCCACCACCCCTTAGGGGGTCTCCCCAACCCAGCCCCCGCCTCTCGCCTCCAAAGAAAGGACCTCTTTCATGGTGTGTGTGTCCCCCCCCCTCCTGCTCCCTTCGCTCGGGGCAGGCGCCAGGGTGGGGGTTAGGAAAACACGGGGGCCCCGCAGGAACAAGGGGAGCCATTGACGGGCTGGGGCAGGCCAGGAGAAAGGCGGCATTGAGGCCCCATCCCGCTGCCTGCGCTGCCTGCGCTGCCTGCGCTGCCTGCGCTTCCCCCCCCCCCCCCCCGCCGCTGCCGGGGTCCCGCTCGTGGGGTGAGTGTGGCACACGGTGGGCACCATCCGCCCCGGGGAACACGCGTGCGGTGGTGCTGGTACGTGCGGGGTACCCACGGTGGGTGCGGGGGGCTTTGCACCGTGGCGCTCGTGCACCCCGTGGCATGTGTGCACCGTGACACATGTGCCACATGGCACGCTTGCACGGAGACAGATGTGCCACATGGCACGCTTGCACGGTGGCACACGCACACGCTATGGCACACGGGCACTGTAGCACACACACACCATGGCACACACTCACCGTGGCACACACACACGCTATGGCACACATACACTGTGGCACACACACACCGTGGCACACGCACACACTATGGCACACGCACACGCTATGGCACACATACACTGTGGCACATGCACACGCTCACCCTGGCACACACATGCACACCATGGCACACGCACACACTATGGCACACGGGCACTGTGGCACACGTGCACACCATGGCATACGCACACCCTGGCACACACATGCACACTGGGCACTCCGTAGCACACACGCACACCGTGGCACAGGCACACCGTGGCGCACACACTGTGGCACACCTACAGCCTGGTGCACACACACCCTGGCACACACGTGCACACCGTGTCACACACACACACACACACCTCACGGCATCGGTGCATCTCTCGGTGCCCTCCCCCACCCGACTGCAATTTCTGTGTGCCCCCCCCCCCCTTTCTTTGGGGGGGGTGTCCATCGCTGAGTGCCCCCCAACCCCCCTTCACCCCCTTTCTGCCCCACACATCCCCATTTCCCCCTCCCCCCCATTTGGGGAGGGGACACACACCAAAGTCCCCTTCCCCATGGGGGTCTCCCCCTCCCCACCCCCCCCCCCAAAATCCAGCCCAACCCTCCTTGCTGGGGGTTGCGTCCCCCCTTCCTTCCTCTCCACCCCCCCCCCCCCAGGGCAGTGGGGGGCTGAGCGAGGAGGAGGAGGAGGAGGAGGGCTGGGGGGGGGGGGGGGGAGGGCGGGGGCCACCTTGGGGTGGGAGGACGGGCAGGACGGGAGCGCAGAAGCTCGGTGGGAGCAGAGCGGGAGCAGTCGGGAGGAGAGCGGGACGGGGGATGAGGGGCTCCCAAGAAGCCCATCTCACCACCGCCTCCCCCCCCCCCCACACACCCCATCACCGCCGCCACCACCCTGCGCCCACCCACCCAGGACCACCCCCTCCCCCTTCAACACCTCGACCCCCGCGAGCCGCCGGCGAAGAGCACCCCAGGTTGGTTGGATCATTTCACATGCTTTATTTCAGCAGTCAGGAAAAAAAAAATAATCAAAAAAAAAAAAAAACAAAAACAAAAAAACAAAAAACAAACCAAACCAAACCAAATTTTCAAATTATTATTATTATTATTATTATTATTATACATATACAAACTAGGTACAGACTCCGGGAGAGCCCGGAGCATCCGCCGGGAGGTGGGCCGGCAAACGGGGTGGGTTCGTGCCCCTCCGTGCCCGGGGAGGGATGCGGGGATGGATGGATGGATGGATGGATGGATGGAGGGATGGATGGATGGATGGATGGATGGATGGATGGATGGAGAAAAAGCTGCTGGAAGATGAGAGCGGAGCTGAAGATCCACCTGCTTAACCTGGAAATTGGGGTTCTCCTTTTTCCCTTTCGAGGTCTTTAATTCTTTTTGTATTTATTCTTTTTTTTTTTTTTTTTTTTTTTTTGCTTTTACCTTGCGTTTGCTCCGGGATTTGCTTGCGGGATGGGGCGAGGGGAGCGGTGGGGGGTGAGGGGGTTAAATAGCACCTTTAGAAAATTCACAAGTTGAGCTGGGCGGCAAAGAAAGCGGCGGGGGGATATCCTCCCCCCCCCCTCCCTCCCCCCCAAAAATAAAGGGAAATTAAAAGAAATCAAGCTGAGTCGCGTTTTTGGAGGCTGTAGCACCAGGCGGTCCCGGGCTCGGGTGTTGCGGGACCAAAATAAAAGATAATAATAATTAAAAAAAAAATAACCCACCCCAGGTTAAAAATCCTGTGGGTCAGAAACCTCAGCGACTCCTGAGGGACCATAAACGGAGGAAAATAAAAAGAAAAGAACAACAGAGCAACAAAACAGAGAGGGGCGGGGGGGGGGAGGGGGGGGGAAGGAAATATTAAGAGGAAAATTAGCACCTTTGCTCTGAACCTGGCAGGAAAGTCCCGGCATGGCTGAAAAACCCCCCAAAGAAGCTAAAACTACTTGAAAACGAAAGAAAAAATAACTCCCGGAATTTAAAAAAAAAAAAAAAAAATAGGGGGAAAAAAAAAAAAGGGGGGGGGGGGGGGGAAAGGGGGGGAAAAAAAAAACCCAAAACCAAAGGAAACCCAAAGCACAGCGGTGAGGTAGCCTTCCGGAAAAGGGGAGTGCGCAGCGAAGGATGGGGGTCTGCTGGGCGGCGGGGGGGGGGGGGCAGCGGCCGCTCCCCTGATGTGCTCGGGAAGGAATTGATTTTGCTGCCTGAATAAAAATAAAAGAAGAAAACAAACAACACCACCAACAACTAAAAATCCAAAAACCCAAGGAGGGCGGGGGGAAGAGAGAAAGAGAAAACAACAAAAGCAAATTATACCCGAGAGTTAAACATCTTCCTCGCAGCAAAAAAAATTAAAAAAAATTAATATCCTAATGAGATGCAAGAAGCAGAGGGGGCAGCGGGGAAAGGGCGGCGGAAAGGGGGGGGGGGGGGTCGGCGGGTCCCGGCGCTCCGGGTTGAGGGGGGGGTGGGGGGGGGCGGCACCGCGGCGGGGAGGGGGGGGGGGGGGCTCGGCACGGCCGCGGCGCCGCTTTCGGTGAGCGGAGCTGCGCCGTCTTCGGGGCTGCGGAGCGCCCGACCCCGAGGAGGAGGAGGAGGAGGAGGAGGAGGAGGAGGAGGAGGAGGAGGAGGAGGAGGAGAGGAGGGCAAGCAAGCGAACCCACTTCCTGGTGATTTTGTTTGAAAAGTCATTTATTTTTTTTTATTTTTTTTTTTTTGGTTTAATGCTTTTTTGGGTTTTTGTTTTGTTGTTTTTTTGTTTTTTTTTTTTTTTAGGTTTTTCTTTTATGGAAACGCAAATAGTTTTCGAGACGCTGGATAGAAACCGACACAAATTCAAGTCCATGTGAAATTTTCTCCTTTTTTTTTGGCTGTTTTTTTTTTTATTATTATTATTATTATTATTATTACTCTCTCCTGTTACGCGTGGGGCGTCCGGTTTACAAGAAGCAGACGGGGCCGATGTCGATGCCGAATTCCTGGTCTGGAGCGCCAACGTCCATGGGAGCCAAATCGATGATGGGCAGGCGAGAGGTCTTTGTCGTCTTGTACTCGATGACTGTCTTGCCCCAAGCGCCGGTGTGACTCTGTGGGGAGGTCAGGATCAGCCCCATCCCCATAACACGTACCCACCATCACCGCCAACCACCGCGACCGTCCCCTGGACCACTCACCGTGCAACCGTCTTCGGTGACGCCGTAGGTGAAGCGGCTGTTGCCTTCAGCCCTGATCTCAATCTCGTTGGCACCTTGGAGGAGAAGGGCCTTCTTCAGGTTGCCGGTGTCCTGGTCCATGTAGGCGACGCTGTTCTTGCAGTGGTAGGTGATGTTCTGGGCGGCCTCAGTGGACATCAGGCGGAGGAAGGTCAGCTGGATGGCGACGTCGGCTGGGTTGGAGCCCTCACCACCATACTCGAACTGCCAGAGAAGAGGAGTTAGGCACCGCAGAGCCGGTTGTCCATCCCAGTCGTCTCCCCCCTCGTCATCCCTCTACTCACCTGGAAGCCATCGCTCATCGTCTCGCCGAACCAGATGTGCTTCTTCTCCTTGGGGTTCTTGCTGAGGTACCAGTTCTTCTGGGCGATGGTGGCCTGGGTGGGGTAGACGCACGTCTCGCCTGTCTCCATGTTACAGTAGACCTTGATGGCGTCCAGGTTGCAGCCTTGGTTGGGGTCGATCCAGTATTCGCCTGCGGGGCAGAGGGAGGGGAGTCAGGGAGCGGGGAGGGAGGCGGGTGGCCATGATGGATGGAGGCTGGAGGTTAGGAGCAGGCATGGAGGATGCAGGTGAGGAGTAGGCATGGGAGATGGAAGCTGGAGGTGAGGAGCAGGCATGGAGGATGGAAGCTGGAGGTGAGGAGCAGGCATGGAGGATGGAAGCTGGAGGTGAGGAACAGGCATGGAGGATGGAAGCTGGAGGTGAGGAGCAGGCATGGAGGAAGGAAGCTGGAGGTGAGGAGCAGGCATGGAGGAAGGAAGCTGGAGGTGAGGAGCAGGCATGGAGGAAGGACGATGGAAGTGAGGAGCAAGCGTGGAGGATGCAAGGTGAGGAGCAAGTGGGAGGGGCAGAGGATGAAGGGATAGGTGAGGGGCAGCTGTGAGAGATGGAGGATGAAGGGATGGAAGGTGGAGGTGAGGAGCAGCCATGAGCAATGCAGGAGGAAGGAGAGGAGCAGGTAGGAGGGATCTGAGGGGTGGAGCATGGAGTTGAGCAACAGCCATGAGGAACAGAGGAAGGAGGTGAGGCGCAGCTGTGAAAAATGATGAAGGGATGGAGGATGGAGGTGAGGAGAAGGTAAGAGGGTTGGAGGTGAGGAGCAGCCACAGGAGGTAAAGGATGGAGGTGAGAGCAGCCATGAGAGACAGGACGGAGGAATGAAGGTGAGGATCAACCAGGGGGGACGGAGGAAGGATGGAGGTGAGGAGCAGGTAGAAGGCACAGAGGGATGGAGGTGAGAGCATCCCAGAGAGACGCAGGGACTGCTGGGGACACTGACCGCTCTTCCAGTCGCCGTGGCACATCTTCAGGTCGCGGCAGGTACGGGCAGGGTTTTTGCGGGTTCCCTCGGGGCTGCGGATGTTCTCGATCTGTTGGCTCAGGCTCTTGAGGGTGGTGTCAACCTCCAGGTCCCGGTCGCGCATCACGTTGGCGTCGTCGGCTCGGTAGTAGCGCCCACCATCGTGGGCCTTCTCCTGGGGCGGCTGGGGCAGGAAGCTGAAGTCGAAGCCGCCGCTGGGGGGACCGGGAGGACCAGGGGGGCCGGGGGGGCCGGGGGGACCCTGCGGGAGGAGGAGGAGGAGGAGGATGGTGAGCAGGAGATGAAGGCAGGCGGCTCTGGGCAGGCAGAGGCAGAGGAGCTGATACATACAACGGGGCCGACATCACCGGTGCGACCGCGGGGGCCGGGGGGGCCGATGGGGCCGGGCAGCCCGTTGAGACCGTCTTTGCCGGCAGCACCAGCGGAGCCGGGAGGACCCTGCGGGAGAGGAGAAGGGGTGAGCACGGCCATCCTGCCCGGGCAGAGTCGTCCCCTCCAGCCCCAACCAACGTCCCCGTGAGAAACCTGGTGACAGCAGGACACAGCCCTGCGGTGGGGACCCTCTCCCCCCTGCTCCCCCCAGGATGCTCCAGCCCTGGCTGGAGGTCGTGGCTCAGCTGAGGACTTACTCTTGGACCGGCGGGACCAGAAGCACCAGAAGGACCTTGTTCACCAGGAGAGCCCTGTGCAAAGCAAGGAACGAGGAGAAGCGCCATCAGCATCTCGCTCTGCTGCGGGGATGTGGGGCAGCACCCGGGGCCACAGCCACCCCATGGGACTTACAGGAGGACCAGGTGGGCCCTGGAGACCGGAGAAGCCTCTGTGACCCTTCATGCCTCTGTCACCCTGTTCACCGGTTTCACCTTTGTCACCACGGGGACCTTGTGGGCCCTGGAGGAGGAGGAGGAAGAGGAAGATGTGTTCAACAGGGTCCAGGGCAGCCACTGCCCCCGCGCCCACACAGGGGCACAGAAGCACCAAGGAGGATGGAGGAGAACATCAACTTACAGCAGGACCACGAGCACCAGCAGGACCAGGGGGGCCAGCGGGACCTTGGGGACCCTGAGACAGGAGAAAAGGGGACAGGTTAGAGCATCTTCTGCCTTCTGCTGCCACTGGCTCAGGGCAGCATCGCCCTGAGCGGGGCGGTGGCATCCAGGGGAAGCTCCTCCAGGATGGAGGTCCAGGATGGACCCGCCGCAAGGATTGCAGGATCGGTCCTTGGGTGGAACCCGGGGTGAGCCCTGGGCCGGGGAGGGGTGCGGGGGGGGGTGCGGGGGAGCCACGCTGGGCAGAGCATCACTTACGGTCTCACCACGATCTCCGTTCTTGCCAGCAGGACCAACGGGGCCGGGGGCACCGGGGGCACCGGGAGCACCAGGGGGGCCGGCGGGGCCGGTCTCACCACGGTCACCCTGTGAGGAGGAGGAGGAGGAGGAAGAGGAAGAGGAAGAGGAGCGGTCAGTGTGGACCAGTGCAGCCCCGTCGCCCCCTCCCGCGCCCCCCTCACCAGCCCACTCACCTTGGGACCAGCAGCACCGTCGCGACCGGGGGCACCTTCAGCACCGGGAGAACCCTACGGAGCAGCAAAGACCCCCTCGTTAGGGCAGGCGGGGGCTAACGAGGGTCTGGATGGCACCGTCCCCGCTCAGCCCACCGCGGGCCCGGCCGTGCACCGACTACGGCAGCATCCACGGGTGCCACGAGTTGGCAAGTCCTCAGCGCAGCCAACCCAAGGTCGCCGGCTGAAGGTCCGTGTCCCCCCACCACCGATGGTTGCCCACGGCCGCTCACCTCACGTCCAGCTTCACCGGGGGGTCCAGCCAGGCCGGGGGGGCCCATGGGGCCGGGAGGACCGCGCTCGCCGGGGGAACCGGAGGGACCTTGCTTGCCGGGTTCACCCTGCGGAGGGGAGAGGACAGGGGGACATCAGACACCGGTGAGCATCTTTCCCCCCCCGGCGCCCCAGCAGTGGGGGCCGCAGGGGTGAGTCGGACCCTGGGGGGGGGTCCCAGCATCATCTTGCCCCCCGGCTACTCACAGAGGGGCCGGGCAGCCCAGGGAAGCCTCTCTCGCCTCTCTGTCCGGGGAGACCGACGACACCGCGCTGGCCGGCGATACCTTGGGGTCCGGGGGTGCCGGGAGCGCCCTGCGGGGACAAACGCCACCTCAGGGTGGTGGCAGCGGCGGGGGCCACCCTCCCGATGGAGGGGACGGCCGAGGGATGCCGGGCTGAGGGGGGAGCACCATGCTGCTCAGCATCCCCGACTCCGTGGAGGGGGTCCGACTGGGGGGGGGGGTGACTTACGATGGGGCCGTCAGCGCCGGGAGAGCCCTTCTCGCCGGGGGGGCCGGGGGGGCCAGCGGGGCCAGGCTCACCAGGGCGGCCAGCGGGGCCAGTTTCACCACGGGGTCCTTTGCCACCTTCCTTCCCGCTGGGGCCGGGGGGGCCGGGGAGGCCGATGTTTCCCTGCGTGCGGAGGGAGGCGATGCCATGAAGCAGCAGCCCGGGACCCCCCCCAGCTGCCAGCTGAAGGGCAGCCAGGGGTGTCCCAGTGCCAACTGGGACAAGGCGGCCACGTGGAGTGGCCTGGATGGGTGCCCAGCACCTCCCGTCCCACGTCCCCCCCCCCCATCACCAGTAGCCGCCTCCCACCCCCACCCCATGACCCCCCAACTTCTCGCCCCACTGGAGGGGGGGGTGGTACTCACAGAGGGGCCGGGGGGACCAACTCTTCCAGCAGCACCAGGGAAACCAGTAGCACCCTGGAAGGGAGAAAAGCTGAAGTCACCAGGGACCGCGTCCAAGCATCACCTGCCCCCGCCGTGGAGCGGCTCCAGGGGACAGTCCCCTGGCTGGGGGCCACTGCAGGGAGCCCCGGGGCTGGTGGCCAGGAGGAAAGCGTCCGTCCAGGAGGGAGCTGGGGCTGATTTCGGGGGCCGGGGGGGAGGGGATAAAGGTAACCCCCCCCACACACACCGTTTCCCCTCTGCTCCATCCCATCTCCATGGGATGAAGCCACCCCAGGTCGATGCCGTCCCCCGAGAGGGTTTTGGGGGTGCAGGGCTGGAAGCGCCTCAGCTGCCCTCTGCCCCACGGTGTGGGGGGGATGGAGTGAGACACAGCAGGGGTTAAGCCACTTTTGGGGTGTTTTTTGCCTGGGGGGGTCCCCTGGGGACCCCAAACCGCCCTCCCCACCATGAAACCAGGACTTACAGGGGGTCCAGCGCTACCGCGAGCACCTTTGGGACCAGGAGCACCAACAGCACCCTGCGGAGGAGGAAGAAGAGGAGGAGAGGGGTGAGCTGCGCCGTGGGGATGGACCCCGAAGGGGTAGAGGGGGTGGGGGGGGGGGCAACTTACGGCGGGGCCAGGAGCACCAGTGGGGCCGGCAGGGCCGGGGGGACCGGCATCACCCTTGGCTCCAGCATCACCAGTTTCACCTTTAGCACCAGGCTGGCCGTCGGCACCCTGCGGGAGAGCGGAGTGGGGTGAGCCAGGTGGGGGGGGGGGGGCTCAGCAATCACCCCAGCGGGGCAGGATCAGGCCCCCAGGGCAGGGAGGAGAGAGGCCATCACACTTACGGGGGGGCCAGCAAATCCAGCAGGACCGGGAGGACCGGGCTCGCCACGGTCACCCTAGGAGAGACGGCGAGAAGGGTGTCACCCCAGGCAGAGGATGGCCACCCGTGGCCACCGAAGGATGGTCACCCACGGCAGGGCCATTAGCCAGGGTGGGGGGACACTTACAGGAGCACCACGGGCACCAGTGGGACCAGCAGGACCGGGGGGACCAGCTTCACCCTGGAAAAGGGGAGGAAAACCAAAAAAACAAAGGAGGTCAAGGTTGTGGCGAGGAGGTAGCAGTGGGGACCAGGACACATGGGTCCCCGGTGCAGTGTCCAGCCGGGGGGTGGCCCTACCTTGTCACCGGGAGCACCAGCGGGGCCGGGGGGGCCGATGGGGCCGGTCAGACCTCGGAGACCGTCTTTGCCAGGAGCGCCGTCAGCACCTTTGGGACCGGGGTCGCCCTGGGAGAGGCAGATGATGGAGGCTTACCTGGGGATGTCACCTCCAGGAGGGTCACCCCCCCCTTCCCTCTCCCTTCTGCACAGCAGCACTGAGGCACCTCTGGGTCTTCACCCTCCCCGGGAGAGGCTGGGACCATCCTCCTCCTCCTCCTCCTCCCGGGCTCCGGGGGAAGAGTGGGGCTCAGCTCCCAGGGACTGTCCCCAAGGGATGGGGACGGAGGTGGCACTGAGCATCCCCTCCCGCGGGGGTTGCTGCCCACCAGCCTTGGCTTAGGGGGAGCACATCCAGCGCCGAGCGGACGATGGAGGGGGCACGGGGATGACGGGGAGCAGAGGATCAAGGGGGGACAGGAGGATTTGGGGGGACACGTACTCTGTCACCCTTGGCGCCTGGCAGGCCGGCAGCACCACGCTCTCCGGGCATACCCTGCAGACCGGGGGGGCCTTGGTTCCCGGGGGCACCGGGAGCACCAGCATCACCCTGGGTGAGAGAGAGAGAAAACAGCCGTTAATGAGATCCCGGCGCTTCCTCGGCACAGCAACGCCCTTCCCGGCTTCAGTTCCATCCCCGGCAAAAGGGGGTGAAGCCAAACCCACTCCCCTCCTTTACATCTGCACCCCAAAAGCCACCGGCCGCGGGTGGTCACCCGTCACCCGGACCGTCCCAACCCACCGCGGAGCCCGGACCTCGCACCTACCTTAGCACCATCGTTACCGGGAGCACCGTTAGCACCACGAGGACCTTGGGGACCGGGGGGACCTTGGACGCCGCGTTCACCGGGGAAACCTCTCTCGCCCTGGGGAGGGGAGGCAGAAGAGGGGCCGAGGCCGTCAGGGGGGCGGTGGGCACCGGGGGGGTGCCGAGAGTCGGCTGGGGAGCAGGTGGGGTTCAACTTACCCTGGCGCCGGCGGGACCGGGGGCACCGGCATCTCCGGGGACACCCTGTGCCGGAGGGAGAGGGTACAGAGTCAGGGAGGGAAGGGGTGGCCCTGGGGACAGGCGGAGGGACCCCCCCGGACACCCCCAGGGATGGAGAGGGAGGGGGTCCCCGCTGCTTCCAGGGGGAGAGGCTGCACGGAGCGCATCGCCCCGGGGTGCGCTGAGGGCCCCCCCACAGGCAGCCCCCAGCCCCGGCTGGGAGAGGGGCGATGGGGAGGGGACAGGGACGGTGCCACGCCACCGCCGTGCTCGCCCACACTCACCTGCTCACCGGGCTTGCCGGCCTCACCGGGGGGGCCAGCGGGACCCGGCAGACCCTGGGGAGGAAGAAGAGGAAGGCTGAGACACCACGGGGAGGTGGGTGACCAGAGGGGACGAGGAAAGGGGCAACGTCACCCCCACCCTGGAGGGTTTGTCCCCTCGCGTGGGAAGGGGACATCCCTCACCTGGAAGCCAGGAGCACCGGCGGGACCTTGTTCACCTCTTTCTCCAGCGGGACCCTGGGGGAGAGGGGATAAGCGTGAGTGGGGGATGGTTGGCTCCTGAGCCCCTTCTCTGGTGGCCAAGTGTGGCTACGGGTGGCCAAGTGTGCTGATACTCACGGTAGGGCCAGGGGGACCTTGGGCACCAGCTTCACCGTCTTTGCCAGCAGCACCCTGTGGGAGAGGGAGAAGAGGGTGCTCAGAGCACAGCCCCCCACCGTCAGCCCAGCGATGCCCCCGCGGGACTCTGCACCACCCCCCCGTCCCCCCGGGAACAAGGTGCGGGGCTGGATGCGGCCGCGGCATCCTTCGAAGGACGGGAGAAGCCGCGGCGAGCTGTCCGCGGCCACGTCACCTCCCCGCTGTCCCCACTCCAAGGCCGCCGGCCGCCACCGGGGCTGGAGTCCAGCCACCCCAAGCCGCTGCCATCCTCCACCTTGGAGCCTTCCCCGGCCCCGGCTCGGCCGCCCCACATCCCATCCCAGCCCCACGCCGGGGCAAAGCTCCCTGCCGAACCCCCACCGGGGTGTGACCGGGCTGCGGTGAATACTTACAACAGCGCCGGGGGGACCAGGAGCACCTCTCTCGCCGGGTTTGCCGGGCTCACCCTGAAAGCAAGAAGAGCAGGCTGAGACCCGTGGCAACATCGTGACACCGATGGGCACGAGCCTGCAGGCTCGGCCGGGCTGGAGGATGCACCGGCGCCGCCCGCCCCGGGGTGGGGGGGGGACACATCCCCTGAGCCACCCCCCCTTGGGTACCTGCTCCACGGGAGCCACGTGCCCACCCGCAGCCACTGTCCTGAGTGGTGGCCGTGCCCAGCGAGGGGGAAGCCCTCACGGACCGGGACTCCCGCGTCCACCGGGCAACAGCACCTCCAGCAACGCCCCCCCCTCACCGGGGGCCGCGGCTCCTGTTCAACACTCACCGCAGCACCTTTGGGACCGGGGAAACCCATCACGCCGGCTTGACCTCTGGCTCCGGGGGGGCCGGGGGGGCCGGGGCGGCCGTCTTGACCAGCGGGACCCTATTATGGGGTGGGGGGTGGGGGGAAGAGAGCATCCCGTTAGCGGAGCCCGTGGCGGGCCAAGGGAGGAGAGGGGCATCGGCGGGGACAACTTACGGGGGGACCAGTCTTGCCGTCGGGACCGGGGCTCCCAGGGCTTCCAGTCAGACCCTGCGAGGGAGCGGGAGACGGGTTAGTTGCTCAAGAGCTCCAAAAAGATGCTCCGGCCAAGGTGAGCATCCCGGCAAACAGCTTCTCCGCCGGCACGGAGCGCGGCGTCCATCCCCGCAGCGTGGTGGCCGTGCTGGCCGTGGCTTGCTGCTCCTCGTAGCCACCCCTGCCACCGTGCCCGCCACCCCGCCGCGCTCACCTTGGCACCGGGGAGACCGGGTTCCCCGGGGCGTCCAGCTTCACCAGGAGATCCTTTGGGGCCAACGGGGCCGGGGGAGCCACGCTCGCCGGGGGGACCCTGGGGAGAAGTGGGAGAGGGGACAGAGGTTACCCCAGTTGCAGGACATCATCCGGGGATGGGGACCGGAGCCGTGTCACCGGAGGTGGCAGTGGCACAGAGACAGTTTCACCACCATGTGGGGATGGGTGACAAACGCAACGGTGTCCCCACTGCCCCGTTGAGGACACGGTTTTCTGGCCCGGATGGGCAGGAGGGAGATGTGGGCACCTACCTTGGGACCGGCCATGCCATCAGCGCCAGGGAAACCACGGCTGCCGGGAGCACCCTGCGGGGGACAGGAGAGGGGTCAGCGTGGAGACACGGGGTGACCTCAGGGGCTTTGGGGGCGCAGGGAAGGGCCGTGCTGATGTGGCACCCGGCCACCAGCGGGAGCAGCCTGGTGTCCCAGCTGAGATGCTCCACTGGGGACCTCGGCGGGGCATTGGAAGGGGCCGGGGATGTCACCACAGTGGTGGTTGCCTGTCCCCGAGCACCCATGAGGCTCAGCCGCTGGACGTCGGAAGATGGGAGGAGGAGAGGGATGGGGACAGGGACGTGGCAGGGATGGGACAGGGACTGATCCTACTCACACGTTCGCCGGCGGGGCCAGGAAGCCCAGCGGGGCCGGGCTCACCACGAGCTCCTCTCTTGCCTTCTTCGCCGGCTGGGCCGGGGGGACCTTGGACACCAGCGGGACCCTGGGGAAGGAGGTGGAGGGATGAGCACCCACAGGAGCACCCACGGGAGCCAGGAGGGGCTGAGCCCCCGAGGAAACGTGTGTGTAGGGGGGACCACTTACGGGTTCGCCTTTGGCACCAGTGTCTCCCTTGTTGCCTGGAGCACCGGGTTCACCCTGGAGGTGGGAGGAGAGAAGAGGGAAAAGCCGTTTAACACCAGATTGCTGAGCAAAGAGAGCCCCGAGCCGCATCCTGCCCGGCCCCTCAGCAGCAGGAGGGATGCTCAGCATCCGTCAGCCCCCAGCACCATCCTGTGCCTGCAGGAGGGATGCCAGAGGAGACACCTCCAGGTGGGACAGCAGCTTGGTGGAGCAGAAGAAGGGATCCAACCCCGGGAGGAGGCGGATGGAGGTGTCTGGGGATACTTACGGTGTTACCCTTGGGACCGGGGGCACCGCTGGGACCCTGGGGTCCGGAGGGACCGCGGGCACCGGGGAAGCCGGGAGCGCCAGCAATGCCAGGAGCACCCTAGAAGAGGCAGAGGAGGCGGTGAGGGAGCAGCACGGACCCTCATCCCAGAGCCAGGCGGGGGGGCGAGGGACACTCACGGTTGCGCCCTTGGCACCGGGTTGACCGTCAGCACCGGGGTTGCCCTGTGGAGAGAAAGAGGAGGAGGAGGAGGAGGGTTATGCCGGGGCTGGCAGGACAGGAGGCCGAAGGACAAGGAGTCGTCGGATGCCACTTACAGCAGGACCAGCAGCGCCAGCAGGGCCGGGGGGACCGGGCTCACCACGGGCACCTTGGGGACCTTCGCTGCCACGAGCTCCCTGGGGACCTGTTTCACCCTGGGGAGGAAGAGGAGGGAGGAAGAGGCATGAGCACAAGGCTGACGTGGCTGATTTCCCCCTCCACCTGCAGCTCCTTTCCCATGGAGGCAAAGCCAGGAGAGACGCCCCCGGGACTTGGCTGGGGACGCCCCCATCTGCCCCACTGTCCCAGGCAGCAGCGAGCCCACGGCGCTTCAGGCTTTCTCATTTTTGGGCCACGTGGGGGAATCCATTCGACGCTCGGTCCTTCTCCCCCACCCCACGCTCCCAGTTTCCACCAGTTTCTCTCAGCCACCTGGGAGGAGATGCTCAGGCAGGTCCTACCTTAGCACCAGCAGCACCGGGGAAGCCGGGGGGACCAGCGGGGCCAGTTGGACCCTAGAAGGGGGAGAGGGCACGTGTCAGAGGAGCGATCCCACCTCGCACAGCTGATGCCGAGGAGTTTTCAGGGCAGCAGAGCTCTGGTCCTTGGCCAGGATCTCCCAGCCGGGGTGGAGCTGGGATGGGATCTCCCTCCAGAGGAGCTGGAGCTGGCACTGGGTGCCGGTGGAGGATGGGTGGGTTTGGCAGGTACTTACGGGAGGACCAGCAGCACCGGGAGCACCGTCGTTACCACGAGCACCCTGTGGGAGAGGAGACACCCGTTAGTGATGCCACCGGCAGGAGAGGTGGTCCCCAGCGCCCCCCCACCACCACCGCCCCGGAGCAGGGGATGCTCAGTCCTGCCCAAACCAGATACTCACAGCGGGGCCAGAAGGACCGGGACGGCCTCTCTCGCCGGGAAGCCCACGAGGACCCTGGGGAAGGGGAGAAGACACATTGGAGTCACCAAGAGAGCCACTTTCCCCTTTCAGAACCCCCTCCCATACTTGTGCCCTCCCTGTCCCCCCCCGCTCTTGCCCCAAGTGACATTTCCAGGGGGTTTAGTCCCCTCCCACCCCATTCCCTGGAGCATCCTTAGAGAAGCATCCCCGAGGGTGAGCTGTTTCCCCATCACCTCTCGCCCCCCATCCCCATCCCCATTTGCTGGCCGAGGCCATATTTCCCCCACCACCACCGTGGTCCCCAGGGACGCCAGCACTCACCATCTGCCCAGGAGCACCATTCTCGCCGGGGCTGCCGGGCTCGCCCTAGGAGAAAGGACAACATTGAGGGATCCACTCCGCAGGACAGGGAGCAGCGATGACTTTACCGGGTGACGCTGCCACCGCTCCTCACCTTGGGGCCAGCAGGACCGGGCTCACCCTTGGCACCATCCAGACCGCTGAAGCCCTGGAGAGCAGGAGAGAGAAGATGAAGGGGGTGGTCAGAAGAGGACTCCCCCCCAGCGAGGTTGGGCTCCCCCTTCCCCTAAATCTTGCGAGAATGGGAGGAGGGACTCACTCGGTGACCCTTCATGCCCGGCAGACCAGCGGTTCCTGGGAGACCACGTGCACCCTAGGAGAAAAGGAGAGGTGGTGATGGAGATGCTCGAGGTGGGGGGGGAGGGGGAATGTCCCCATACCCCATTACCCCTGTCCCCAAGGAGTGGTGTCACATCCTTGCTTTGCCACCGGGCAGGCCAAGGTGGGGGTGTCCCCTCCTGTGTCCCCGCGGTGGGGAGCATCTCACCTGGGGGCCGGGGGGACCGCGCTCTCCAGGACGGCCGGGCTTTCCAGCTTCACCCTAAGAAGGACAGCAGGTTGGTGGCACGTCCCCAAGCCAGGTAGCTCCTGCTCACCTGGGGGGGGGGGGCTGGCAGGACCCACACCCAATTAGGGGTGGGGGAGAGACCCCATCCACAGGCCACTTACGTCATCTCCGTTCTTGCCAGGGGGGCCAGCTGGACCACGGGGACCCATGGGACCCTAGGAGAGATGCAGGGCAAGGATGAGGATGCTGTGGGTTGATGGCTGTCCCTTGTCACCCTGCCACCCAGGCTGGGCAGCGCCGAGCTCCAGCAGCCCCATTCCCACAGCTCCCGGGTAAGATTTCCCAGCGTGGGGACAATGTGGTCGCAGCCAGGGCTGAGAACAGGCAGCTTTGTCCCCATCCCCGTGGGACATGAGGAGGAGGTGGCAGGACTCACAGAAGCACCGGGCTCTCCGGGTTCACCGGGGGGACCTTGGAAACCTTGAGGACCCTGTGGGTCAATGAGGAAAAAAAAGGAAAAAACAGGTTAGAAAATGAGAAGATTGGGCCTGAAGACCCCTCTGGCAGCGGTGGTGCCCCCCGTATGGTGGCACAGGGACACGCGTCCCCATGTGTTTCCGTAGCCCTCGGGAAGGGTGGGTCACCCCGTCCTGCCCTCACCCCATCCCATCCCACCCGGCCTCCCGCCACCGAAGGGGCTCTTGGGGCTGCTCGTCCCCGGAGCCAGACGGGAGGAGGAGATACTCACAGGAGCGCCAGGAGGGCCGGGGAGACCGCGGGGACCAGCTGGACCCTGGGAAGGAGAACAGCAAGTGGTGATGAGTGGCTGCCATGTCACCCTGTCCCCATCCCCGTCCCCATCACCAACCATTCCCTGTCCCCATTGCCACCCATTGCTGTACCCATTGACACCCCAACCACCATCCCATTGCTGTCCCCATCACCACCTCATCCGTGTCCCCATCACCACTCTACTCCTGTCCCCATCACCACCCCATACCTGTCCACACTGCTACACCACTGCCACACCACTGCCACCCCATCCCTGTCCCCATCACCACTCATTCCCTGTCCCCATTGCCACCCCATTCCTGTCTCCCCCATTGCCACCCCATCGCTACCCCATCCCTGTCCTCATCACCACCCATCCCTGTCCCCATTGCCACCCTATTGCCATCCCATCCTTGTCCCAGTTGCCACCCCATCACCACCCCATCCCTGTCCCCATTGCCACCCATTCCCTGTCCCCATTGCCACCCCATCTTTGTCCCCACTCCCACCCCATCCCTGTCCCCACTCCCACCCCATCCCTGTCCCCATTGCCACCCATTCCCTGTCCCCATCGCCACCCATTCCCTGTCCCCATCACCCCATCACAGGCCCAGCATCCCTCCCCATCCCTCCCACCTCCCACCACTTGGCAGCATCTTCAGCGCCGCCGGTACGGGACGCTCTGCCGGCACCTCGCCCAGCTTCACACCTTCCCCCATCCCCTCTGTGTCCCCGTCCCCCCCCCATGGGGACCCATGCCCCCCCCTCAGTGCTCACCATGGGGCCGGGCACGGCCATGCCACCGGCTTTCTCGTCGTAGCCATAAGACATTTGAGGAGCGAAGTTCTGCGGGCAGGAGGGAGAGCAGGGGGTGAGTGAGGTGCGGGTACCCCCACGGGGGTCTGCACGGCTGGGGACCCCCCCATACTCACTCCGCCGAGGCCTGGAGGACCTGGAGGGCCTGGGGGTCCCGGGAGGCCAGGCTGTCCAGGGATGCCATCTCTGCCAGGGGGGCCGGGGAGTCCCTGGGGGGAGAGAAGAGGAGGGTGAGCCCCAGTGGGATGGGGGTCCTCATGGACCGGGGGGGGACAACACCTTGTGGGGGCGATACCCACCCTGTCTCCTTTGGGGCCGGTGTCTCCTTTAGGACCCTATTGGGGAGAGATGGGTGGTTAGAAAAGGGATTCTCCAAAAATAGGTTGGAGATGTCATGGGGTTTCGGGGGGGGGGGGGGGGGGGGGGGAACGACAGGGCAAGAGAGCCCTTACCTCTACTCCAGCGCTTTCTGGGTAGGTGGGGGAGGCTGCGGGAGAAAGGATGGGCGTTTAGAGGAGCTGAGTGTGACCCACCACCCCACTCAACCCCAACGCATCCCTCCGCCCCGACCCCCGGGGGAAGGATGCTGAGCCAGGGCAGGATCCAGCCCCGCTGCTCCCTGGGGACCACCAGCCTGCCCTGGGCTGGGGGTGGGGGGGGGGGGGGTATGGAATGGGACACGACACGGTACCGTCGGTGTCGGGACAGATGGGGCAGCACTCTCCGAAGGGGATCTCAGCGTTGGGGCAGTCGGAGGTGTCCTCGCAGATCACCTCGTCGCAGAGGATGTTGCCGCTGTCGCAGACGCAGATCTGGCAGGGTTCGGGTTTCCACACATCCTTGTCGTTGTACGTTAGCCCATCCTGTATGCAGCTTCCAGTTTGGACTGGGAGAGAATGGTAGGGCAGGGGGAAGCGTGAGGGCGGAGGGGGCACGGCGGCAGCCCCCCGTACGGGCTCTTCTCTTGCTCTCTCCTCTCCCTCCATCCCTCTTCCCCCCCCCCTCCACCCCCCCTTCTTGCTCCTGCAGCGTTTCTCCCTTCATCTGTTTCTCATCAGCCCATCGCGGTGACACAGGAAAAGCACCACAATAAACTCTTCCCACATACGCTGGAATTTAAACAAAAACCTCCAGCCTGTTGCTACGTCCCGCGGCGGATGGGGGCCAAGGCAAATACCCCCGCGGCGGGCAGGGGGGTGGCACGGGGGTCCCCGCCGTCCGTGGGGGGGGAGGGGGGGGGGGGGAACGGGGCTGAGGATGGGGATTGCGATGGGATGAGTGGGACAGGGTGGGTTGGCCCCAACGTCTGGGTTGAAATTAGATCCAGGCGGCTGCGGGATATGGCTGGATGAGGCCAGATGGATCGGGGAATAAGAGTCCGGAGAGGGGAGGCAGGCGGGGGCTGGCGTGGGGAGGGCAGGGCGGCGCGCCAGGGCCCGGGGCTGGCCCCACGGTGGGGAAGGATCCTCGGAAGGGGATGTGGGGGGGCTGTCCCGGCCCATGGGCACCCCCATGCACCCCTGCTCGACGAGAGAGAGAGAAAAAAAAAAAAAAAAAAAAAAAAGGCAAAAGGCAAAATGCATATTGCAAAAGGCAATAAAATAAAATAAAATAAAAATAAAAATATGCATATTGCAAAATGCAAAAAAGGCAAAATGCGAAAGGCAAAATGCAGAATGGATATTGTCAAACACAGAATGTAAAATGCAAAATGCAAAGTGCCAAAAAAAAAAAAAAAAAGAAAAAGGGGCATAAAAGAAAAAAAGAAAAGACAAAATTGGGCAAAATACGAAGGGAACCCCCCTTCCCCCCCACCCCCCGCCCCCCCCCAGGCCTGGCTCCGTCCCAGGGTCCCCCCGTGTCCCCACGCCTGCAGGTGACAGGCGCAGGCAGCCCGGCGGGGCGCAGGAGGGGGGACCCTGCAGTTGGGGGGGGGGGGGGGGGAAGTGACCCCAGCCGTGCCCCCGTCCCCCCGGAGCCCCCGTCCCCCGGTGCAGCCCCCCCCCGGGGAGGCCGTGGGGCAGCATCCCCCGTGCCGGGGCGGCCAACCCCGGCTTTACAGGCAGCCGAAACATTTTCCTTATGAATCATCCGAGACTTTTTCTAATTCTTTCCTGATGGCTTTTGCAGATCCCGGGGCCGCCCCCCCCCCCCCTCTTCTCCCCTCCTCTCCCCCCCTTCGCCGCTCTCTCCCGCGCTCTTTCCCCCCTTTCCTTTCCCTTCCCTTCCTCCTCCTCCTCCTCCTCCTCCCCTTCTTCCCCGGCTCCCTCCTTCCCCGCCGGCTCCTCTCCACCCTTCCCTCCCTCCCCGCTCTTGGCAGGGCGCCCCGACTCTCCGCTCCGCCACGGAGACCCCCCCCACCACCACCCCTAAACCCCTTCACACCCCTCTCCCAACCCAAATCCCCCTCAACCCACTTTTTCCCCTCTTTTGTTTTTTTAATTTTTTTTATTTTTTTTTTTTTTTAAGAATTTTCCCTCCCTCTCCTTAATTTCCCCCAACTCGTTCAAGCCAACGTTCACGCCAACCGCCCCTTTAGCCTTCCCCAACCCGTGGCGGTGGGGACCAAGCGTCGAAGACGCCACCCGACCCCGACCCCGTCCGTCCCCCCCGTCCCCCCCGCCACCCCGCATCCCCCCGGCGGTGAGGACCATCACCGACGCCGACTACTTACTGTCTTCTTCTCCTTGCCCGCGGGTGAGTAGTACAGTCGCTGCTATCAACAGCAGTAACCGAGAATCCACAAAGCTGAACATGTCTAAATATTAGACATGTAAGACTCTTTGGGGTCTCTTTTGTTCTTAGGTTGGGGTCATACGGGGCCGATCCGACTCTGGAGCTCCAAATCCAGACCCCAGCAGAAACTTCCTACTGCCCTTGCCCACTCCTTCGCCTCCCCTTATATACGATGCGGCGGCGGGGAGAGGTGGGACCCATCGCCGCCGGGGAATTTTGGACGGCCCCTCGGCCAATCAGCGGCACCCAGCGAGTCGGGGGGCACCCCTCGCACCCCCCCCCCCCCTCACCACCCCCACTCTCCCCCCCCCCCCCCCCCCCGCCATCCGTTCATGCACACGCATACGCAGCCGTGCACACGCGTGTCCGTCCCCGAAGCGGGACTGGGAGCGGTGGGGTGGATGGGAAGGGGATGCTGGGGGGGGGGTGGGATGGGGTGGGGGGTATTTTCAGAGGGTGGGGGGGTTTATTTTGGGGGGGGGGGGGGGGGTTGCACATCCTGAGGTGTTAGGAGGGGTTGGATGCGGCCGGGGCGGGGTGGGGACAGGCGATGTGGCACGTGGCGCTTTTGGGGACCCCGGTGCCACGGCGACACCGGGTGCTGCACTTGGAGGGGGTGGGGATGGGGATGGGGGGGGGGGGGGGGGGGTCAGGGCGCTGCAAACACCCGCTCCCACCTGCGACCCCCCAACCCCACTGTCCATCCCCAGGGTCGGGACACCCTGACACCCCCCCCCATCCCCACCGGGACCCTCGGGCAGCGGGACCAACCCCCCCCCCCCCACCCCCCCCCACCCCCAAACCCAGTGCGAAGGCCACGCACACCAGTCACCCCGAGCATCCCCACGCGGGACCCCCACCCACAGACACCCCCAAACACCACCAAGAACCACTCGCTTTATTTTTCCCCCACCACCACCACACACACTCCCCCCCCCACACTCCTTTCTTTCCATCTTTTTTTATTTTTTTTTTTTTTTCCCCTTTCTTTTCTTCAACCCTCTCCCTCCCGGCCGTCCCGCTCCCCTCTCCCCCCCCCCCCCCCCCCCCTTGGCGCTCCTCCACGGCCTTTCCACATTTGAAGGAGCCACGTTGGTTGGAAAAAGCAAAAGCTCCTTGACAATAATCCACAATCTACCGTGCAATTTTAGGGAGGGTGTAATTACACGCCAAAAAAATATACGTATTTACCAGGGCCGGGAGCTCAGGGATGGAAGGGGGGGGCAGGGGGGGGGGGAGGAGGAGGAGGAGCCCTGCGAGGGCAATGTGGCACTCGGGAGGGGGTCCCCCCTTCTTTTAAGGGGTGATTTTTAGGTAAAAGGTGGGAAATGGGGTTTGGGGGCTTGCTTGATGGAGGGGGAGGGGGGGGAGCCAAGAGCTGGGTCCAGCCCTCACACCTCTGCTTGCCCGCCCCCTCCCCACCATGCAGGCTCATCAGCACACTGGGAGCACTGGGAGCACTGGGAGCAGGGGAAACCACGTCCGAGTGGGAGCTCCCACCGAGTTACTTCTTTATTATTTCTTTTTTTTTTTTTTTTTTAAACAGGAAAAAATAAATCAACGCACTTTAACAATGAAATAACGGGGGGGGGGGGGGGGGAGAGACACGTCGAAAGAGCAAAAAAAAAAAAACCACACACACACCCCCCCTCACACCGGTGACCTCTCCAGGTCTTTTTTTCCAGCCTGCAATTAAATGCAAAGAAAAAGAAAAAAAAAAAAGAAACCACACACACACCCCAGGAGGAGTTATCTGTGGGGGTTGCGCGCACACACACACACACACGCGTGCGCGCACACGCATGCACACGGGGACACGCGTGCGCGCGCGGGGAGCAGCTGGCCGGCTCTCGGGGCCCTGTATCTATGCATCCGAGACACGTTGCAGGCGAAGACTCCTCCAATCATGCCTCGGCGACTCGAAAACCCCTGGCCGGGCTCCAGCCTGAAGATGTGTCTTTAATTTTTGCAGCATGACAGAAAAGAAAAGAATGTCATTTTTTTTTTTCTTTTTCTTTTTTTTTTTTTTATATGCATGGAGAGAAGGAGGAGGGAAAAAAAAAAAAAAAAAAAAGAGGGGGGGGGGGGAGGAACGGGACGATGCCACCTCATCAGCCCCCGGCCGCCCGCCCCAGGAATGCAGGAGGGTTCGGTGCAGGGGTTGGGGGCTGGGAGGGGAAAGGGAAGAAATCCTACTTCTTAAAAAAAAAAAAAATAAAAAAAAATAAAATAAATAATAAGATTTTTTTTTTTTTTTTAAAAAAAAAAGTAAAAAGCCTGGAAAAGTCATTAGGATCCTAGGAAGCGGAATGGGTGATGCCGAGCGTAGGCCTGCGCCGGCTCCTACGGGTGCGGGGTGCGGGATGGGGGATGCTCCGGGATGCTGCGTCCTTCCCGGGGTGGTGGTACCCACCTGGGACCGTCCCGCTCCTTGGGGACACTGGGATGGGAACGGCAGGGGGGTTGTCACCCGCCGCCACCTCCCGCCCCTCCCCAGCCTTCGGGGGGCTCCGAGACCTTTTCTTGTGCACCCTGGACTGGTTTGACTGGTGCCAACTGGACCTGCAGCTGGCAGGGCGGGAACAGCCAAAAAAGGCGGGTGGACACCCCAAAAAATTGGTGCCCCCCAAAAAAAGGCGGTGGATGCCCCGAAAAGTCAGTACCCGCATCCGGGGCAGGGGTTACCCCACGGATTTGGGGGCAGCCAACCCCCCCCCTGGCTGCCCCAACATAATTTTTGGGTAGGACCTACTGAAAAACAGAGCTGCTGGGGCCGGGGGGCTGGCGGGGGGGTGGGGGGGGGGGGGGGGGGGGTGGGGGG